>NW_027432909.1:0-2620 GCF_044706935.1 Curcuma longa
TTCCTCCCAGAATAAATTATATATGAAACTTGGTATGCATGCATCTTAAAAAATGGTCTCAAATATGTCCTGTATGATCATTTTGTTTAAAAAAAGTAAAACAACAGACACTTGAGTAGAAGAAAACCACAGAGATGTAAGTAGCAAAAAAGAAAGAAAAAAAATACTTTGCGACTTGAGTTATTATTAAACTTGTGATCACAGTTTCCATTGTTTTTATTTGTGACCAAAGAACAGTATGTTTATATGGACATTGAAGGTAAAAAGTAGACCATCAGAATTATAGTAATAAAATTGCAGAAACCTCTTCTACAACATAAGCTGAGAACACAAAAGTATAGCAGCATTTGAGAAAAAGAAAGTTCTTACCCATGCTAAAGTAGTTCCAAAAGCCACCACGAAAAGTGTGATAACCTTCCTGAGAACAAATACTTAGCAAAGTTAAACTATCCAAACCTATATTAATGAGAATTCATCTATAAATCTGAAAATGAAAAATCAGAAAAATGTATAATATACTAGTATAAATATACAAGATTTCGAATTTCAGTCATACTGGCCGTTGTCTCCTTATTGATACAAATGTGGCAAGCATATTCACCTTGCAAGTTGTACTAATCCTTGGTGTAACAAGGTTGCTGCTTAGTATACCTAACCAAGCCAAAGGGCCAGAATTATCTATGCTCAAATTGTCAACGACCCGGCCCCTCGGCCCCTCGGCCCCTTGGGCGGCCCAATTGGCGGCCCAATCGGCGGTCCCTTGGGCGGCCCAACTACGGCCCCCTTGGCGACCCCTATGTCGTCAATCGACGACCCTCGGCCGTGTCGTTACTCACTAGGACTTTCCACCCCTGGCCAGTGGATTTTTGCCTCCCCCAGGATTCGAACTCTAGACCTCCAGGATAAGTACTAGAGTTTATGAATCCTGGTAGCCAAGTGAGAAGAACAAAGAAGGTGAAGCCGAAAGGTAAGGCTAGGTTTCGGGTATTGCTTGGTTATGGATTATCTACTGTTGGAGTGGGTAAGGTTTGATTGACTTAGGATTAAACCTAATTAAAGTAAACAGGGATATAAGTGGGATTACATTATATTAATTTAATTACTGTATTTTGATACGGTAGTAAGTGTGTATTATTATTTAATTGCAGGACCTTGACTTATTTGCGGTCCTATATTTCTGGGGGTTCTAGTATGCTGACGACTGTCGGATCAGGTGGGTACCCTGTACTTGGTCACTACAGTTCTCCTATTCCAGTGCATGTATTATTTTTATCTTGTTATCCTGTTGATACCCCTGTTGTTTGAGATAGTATCTAGTTGATACATTTGATCATCTTTGCTTGATACCTGCTTTTGACCTTATGATGATCTACTGTTGCCATGTTGATACCCTTGATATCTGTATCATGTTGATTCTTGTATGACTCGTTGCTTGATACTTGTTGTATGATCATTATTTGATCTATCCATGATTAGATTAGTCTTAACTCTGATAACATGGACTTATATTGACCTATACTGATTCTGTTGAACATGCTGATTGACTTAGCTATTACATGTTGGGATGATTAGCATACATCCATGGTAGTTGTAGATATTTTTGTTGGCTGACCACCTGCACCGTGTTGTGGTGCCACGCATAGGTAAGTTGTTGCACTACAGTTGGGTGCACCAGGACTGGCTACATTGCCCTCCTGCCACACTGCCCCTCCCCACTTATCTTTAGTGGTCAGTTGTTGGAGCTGGCAGTATGTCCTGTTTGGCCCCTCAGTTCACTGCTCGGTGGGGTGACTGGGGAGTGTAGAGTGCGGACAGTGACGGATATTTTGGTTGCTATGGTTGCTACGTTTTTACATGCACCGTTGGTAGGTTGATATAGATATTTATTCTATTTTCATCATATGCTTACGATTGTTGCACTTGCTTGCTATGACTGTTGCACTTGGATGCCATGCCATACATGCTCACATGTTATGATTATGATACCTGTTGCTATGCATGATCTTTCCTTAGTTGATTCAGCTATTATACCATGTTCTATACTTTGACACATGATACCTTGCTGATACTTGATACCTGATACCATGTACATGTTATTTTGACCTGTACTCTTTTATCATACCTGTTGTTACCTTTACATGCACTTCATACCTGTACCCACTGAGTATCTAATGCTCACTACCCAGACCCTGGGGTTATTTGATTTTCTCCCCAGGTACCAGATAGGTATTTTGGAGCTTGGAGACTCGTCGCCAGCTGCTATCTCACATTCTGAGTTTGTCTTAGTTGGTATTTGCATTACAGTTGTATTTTGGACTTGTAGTATGTTATGGACTGTATCTGTGTTGGTTTGTGAGTGGTTATTCGTGTTGTCGGATTTTACGATGTTTTGCTACGTGGATTTTCAGTATGTTGTTGCGGATTTGATTTTACATGCATGAGTTGGTGATTGTGGCCGTGTAGGCCTTATATGCATTATGTTATATGTGTTGTGTGTATTGATTGGACGAGTTGTCCTATTCCAGTCGCCTGTGACTGAGTATACTTGCATGTATTTAGGGAATAGTCATTGTTACAGGGGAGATGCTGTCGAAATTTTTCGGACGGCTTCCCGGGACGT
>NW_027432910.1:0-1194 GCF_044706935.1 Curcuma longa
TCAAGGTTTTAAATATCGAGCCGTGCCGGAGTTTCGGTCCCGGATCGGAACGATACAGTTTCGGTACCGTATCGTATCGTGCCGGTATAGTTTCGGTATTTTTAAAATATAAAATATATTAATTAAAATAAAAAATTTAATCTAAATATTTAAAAATAAAAAATAAATTTTTTTGATAATTTTATAGGTTTTAATAAAGCCTATTTAAATTACCCCAAATTATAATTTTGAACTATAGTGAGGAGTTAATTATTAAAACCTAATTAAACCTAAAGTTAAAAAAAAAAAAATCGCGCGGACCGCGCAATCGCTGTGCGCAGCCCGCGCGAAGCGTCACTGGGCCCTGGCAGCATCGTCGGCCCCGGGAGGCCGGCCTCGGGCGGCGCCTCCGGCGGGGCCTCCGGAGGCATTCCTGGCTAGATTTCCTATGCCGGTGCCGGTGCCTCAGTGGAACGAAAAATTTCGTGCGTATCGTCCGATACGACACGAGATTTTAATCCTTGGTTGTGCTTCCTCCCAGAATAAATTATATATGAAACTTGGTATGCATGCATCTTAAAAAATGGTCTCAAATATGTCCTGTATGATCATTTTGTTTAAAAAAAGTAAAACAACAGACACTTGAGTAGAAGAAAACCACAGAGATGTAAGTAGCAAAAAAGAAAGAAAAAAAATACTTTGCGACTTGAGTTATTATTAAACTTGTGATCACAGTTTCCATTGTTTTTATTTGTGACCAAAGAACAGTATGTTTATATGGACATTGAAGGTAAAAAGTAGACCATCAGAATTATAGTAATAAAATTGCAGAAACCTCTTCTACAACATAAGCTGAGAACACAAAAGTATAGCAGCATTTGAGAAAAAGAAAGTTCTTACCCATGCTAAAGTAGTTCCAAAAGCCACCACGAAAAGTGTGATAACCTTCCTGAGAACAAATACTTAGCAAAGTTAAACTATCCAAACCTATATTAATGAGAATTCATCTATAAATCTGAAAATGAAAAATCAGAAAAATGTATAATATACTAGTATAAATATACAAGATTTCGAATTTCAGTCATACTGGCCGTTGTCTCCTTATTGATACAAATGTGGCAAGCATATTCACCTTGCAAGTTGTACTAATCCTTGGTGTAACAAGGTTGCTGCTTAGTATACCTAACCAAGCCAAAGGGCCAAATTATCTTGTTC
>NW_027432911.1:0-2763 GCF_044706935.1 Curcuma longa
CACCTTGATATCAAGTAGGAGGGCATTGATATCAAGTAGGAGGATAATGATTCGATCTGCCACCTTAACGGTTCCACATAATCAGTCTCACGACTATCTATGAGGAGGTAAATCAAGAAATTATAGTTAATTACGACGCAGAAGGGTATCGCCTGACTCGTTAGAGTTCGAATCCTTATCCTCTTTCTACAACTCTACTTCATAACCAATTTAATTATACTCCGAGGGCAACTCAACTATGTCTCGAAACTTTGCTAATGTGATCCCTCCCTCACTATCAAACCATGAAGAATACTATTTTAAATTTATCAATATTATATATATAATATAAGATAAATATTAATTAATTCTTATCATAGTATTCTAACTTCATCAATTATTCAAATCGTTGCATACATATATTGCATGGATTATAAATTTTTATTATTAAAGAAAATAATTTCATCTCTTATCGTCAACCCGTACCTTGGGGGCATTATCACTCCGTCTCTTATTCAAATGAAAATATATTTTACATATAATATTTATCAAAATTATATGTAAAATATAAGATAAGTATTAAGTTACTCTAGTCTATTGTTGTATATTTTGTAATATAAATTATGAAAATCATATTTCAAAATCGTTTCCCTAGTTTAAAGTAATTAAATTAAAAATCAATAATGATGATTAAGGCTCGAGCTCAAAGTAATTCACTAATCAATTTTTTTAAAAAAGAATGACAGTAACTTTCTTTATTATTATAATCGTAAAATCAATTAGATCAAAAAATCTAATGTCAACCCTCATCGTCTTAATGCAAATTAACATTATCGTATTTAGCAAAATGTGCACCGACAATTTTTATGAATTTTTTATTGGTGTCATTAGGCATAAATTAAATAGATTATATTTCATTATAATTTAATATGTATTTATTTATGATAGAAAAATAAGAAAAATCTAATATATTTTCACTTGTGTTTGTTATTATATAGAGGCCCCGATGTCACCATGAATTTGGCCAAGAGGTGGGTCTCCAAAAAGGTTAATTCAACAAAGAAGGTTTGGGAGCTCCTCGACGTGTGTTCTAGAACTCAATCGATATTCATGCTTTGTGCCTCTTCAAGTTCTTTTATGAGTCAACGTCTCCATGAGCATCATTGAGTTGGTATTCAGGTAATAGATTGTCATAAAAGAGTAAGTAGTCAATTGAAAGAACAATCCATTGGAGAATAAAAAAGGAACAATTGATTTATCTCATTTCAAATGATTGTAGGGTCAGCATTGAAGGGGGTTTGGGATGAGCATTATCACATTTTGCCACAAAAGTCAAAATCGATCTTATGCGCTGATTTATGACAAAGCTCAAATCAAGTCTAGCTCAAGCCAAATCAGACCAACTCTTTTGAGTTCAACTCAAGTCAATCAAACCTATAACTTGATCAGCACACTTGTGTTGAGTCAGCCAATTCACAACCAACCTCGAGTCAAGTCAATTCGAGTTAAATCCCCTCAATCAAACTCAAAATCAAGCTCAAAGCAAACCACTCTTGCACTCGGGATGTGACACGGTGGTTATAGTGATACACGATTACAAAAGGGTGCGCCCTTTGCACGAGAAGGGGAAAAATACATCCTTTGAGAATCCTGATCATTCTTCACTCTATATATAAGGTAACAGTGACAACACTAAAAAAGATACATAAAATATTACTGTTTTCACTTCTATTTTATTTTCTCCACAAATTCTCATTTAGAATTTGACTTGAGCATCGAAGAAGCCTCGTCAAGATCCACCTTGCCCTCTCTTCTAATTAATTCTTTCCAATCCTTTTAATTCCCTTTGCCAAGTCACCCTCGCTAGAGGTCCTTGCACTGTCGACCCTAGAAAGAGCCAATAAAAGAACTCGACTATGGATATATTGAGGAGTCGGTCTATCCCCTTATCTCAACTGGAGAATAATCTTATATGGGTCAAGGCTAATTACAATGGAGTTGCAGATTTAGAGTTAGGGACATGAAGAAGTTAGGGTGTTAATTAAAGTCATTGGCGTAGTCAGTGGTAGGAGTTCAAGGCAGTCCAATAATTTTTAATTTAATATATTAAATTAAAATTTAAAAAATTTAAATGATCTGATTTAGTCCTACTAATTAATTCAGGGGTAATTATACCATTGATTAAAGTTGAAGTTGTTAACCATATTAATCACCAAGTAGGAATATAAAAGAGAAACTCATGAGAGATAACAGGGAAGAAGAAGTTGCAGGCATCATTCTTAGAAAAAGATAGGAATGATCGTCATTTTTTTGGAGGAAAGAATCATGTTGGAGAGTCATTAAAGCGTTAAAGCATGAACAAAGTCCTTAGGACTTGGTTGATTGGTTACCATAGAAAAGAGACTCACTGAAGTGGACAATAATCAAATTTTGATGAAGCCGAGACAATAACTTCTCTCGTAGTGATCAACTGTAATTTCTCGATTTACTTTTTCATAGATAATTGTGAGGCCGATGGTGTAGAACCGTTGACATGAGGTAAATTATGTCAACATTAATAAATTATATTGTAGATAAAAGGTAAAAGTGAAAAAAATGTAAATCATGTTGCCGGGGCAACATTAATAAATTATATTTATTAATTTAAGAAATTATTTTATTAAAATAGTTATTTTAATAAATTATTTTATAAAATATATATAAATTTATTTTTAATTTTAAAAAATAAAATTAATGAATTATATTTATTAATTTAATAAATTACTTTATTAAAATAATTATTTT
>NW_027432912.1:0-2076 GCF_044706935.1 Curcuma longa
TGTTGGGATCGGTGTGTTCGCTAGAGGGGGGTGAATAGCGATTCTTCGATTTTTCTCCTGCACAAATGTCAGCGGAAGCAAGAATAATAGAGAAGAAAAGCAAGATCTCTAACCCGTTCGATTTACTTGGTATCCACCTCTACGAGGTGACTAATCCAAGGATCCACACACACAGCCCGACGATTCCACTATGAAAAATCTCCTTCTCGAAGAACCCTTCGAAGGCGGAGAAACCCCCACAACTCTTTCGATCTCCTCCTTATATGTTGAAAAATCTTTTGGTCTAGAGGAAGAATAACACAAAAGCATAGAATTGATGTTCACAGAAGAATGAAAGAATGAGAGTTGTTGTTGTTCTTTGCGTCGAACACCACTTTTATGTTTTTTAGCATCAGTCGACTGCTGGCAGGGCCAGTCGACTGATGGCATTAAGTGCCATTAATTATTCAAATCTGCGCAGTTGGCATCGAAACGGTCAGCTATCAGTCGACTGATGAAAGCATCAGTCGACTGACCATCGACTCTAAGTCGACTGCCCCGACTCCTGTCTTTTCTGTGTGTGTCGTCTGATCAACCCCAGTCGACTGCTGGCAGGGCCAGTCGACTGCTCTAGCTGAAAACTCCCCCTTTCAGCTATTCTTCAACCTTTAGCCTTGACGCAAACCTTCAAACGCCTTCCACAAGCCTCGTGACCATCCTTGCACTAGCTTGAGATGTCTCCCTCAGTTTCGTCATGCTAAATCTTCCTTGCCAAGAGGCCGGACCTCCTGGACTTCACTTTTCAATTGCCAAGACTACCCACTTGGACTTTTCTTTGCCAAGACTTCCCACTTGGACTTTTCCTTGCCAAGACCACGCTTGGACTTTCCTGCAAACTTGCATCACACATGTTAGATCATAACACATTGCCTAACTTAAACTCATTTTAGCCAAACATTAAAATCCAATCACTTGGGGCACGATTGCACCAACAATCTCCCCCTTTTTGATGTTTGGCGAAAATCTATAGCATGAATTCAATTAGCCAATAGCAAATAACATTTCAACAATGAATTCATCATAAACATGATCAATATAATAAGCATCAACATTTCCAATCAATAATCATGCTAAAAAATATCCAATCTCCCCTTTAACATTCTCAAAGTTATTCAAATTATCTCCAATATAATCAAATAACTTAAACCATATCCATTCTCCCCCTTTTTTGTCAAGCATCAAAATGAAATTCATGATTGAAACAACAAAAGGTCAAGGATTGCACCAACAATCGTTTCGGAGGGAAAAGATACCTTAAATCTACAAAGATATGCTGGATTTAGGGTTATCAGTCGACTCATAGTGTATCAGTCGACTCATCAGTCGACTGCAATCTGAATCAGTCGACTGATATACTGTTTTTCAGTTATCAGGGACGAGATTGAAAAATGCATAAGTAATTCTACGTGTTTCAAAAATTCATGAAATTACACACGTACATTACTTATGATCAACCCTATTTGAGAAAAATAATTTGAAAAATATTGGATCTCAAATATGGTAGTTTGATACAAATTCCAAAAATGGTTAACAAAGGTCCAAGTTTGTATCAACTTTTCTAATTTATTTGAATTCTCTAAATTTGAGACTATCCTTAAATTCTTGAGGGGAAATAAAATGTGTTTGAATTTGTGAACTTAGGATATAAGCACAAGGCTCCCCCTAAACACCATGTGATCCTTTCAAACATTTTTTAAATCAACTTCTCCCCCTAAATGAATCAAAATCACAAGTCTTTGAAGGTCAACCAATTAATCTCCCCCTTAATGGTTGAAGTCACACCTCCTTATATTTCAATCAAACTTTCCTTTAAGTTGGGAAATTTATTTTCTTCTAGATCTTTCAAACTTTTGCTCCCCTTAAGGTATGGAAATATGCATAAATATTCAAATTTGCTCCCCTTAAGGTTTTGAAAACATGTATTTTCATAAACAATATACAGATTTCACAAATAAAACAAATTCATTAAACATTTAATCAATGAAAATATCAGAGCATATCATAAATCAAAATAGACATCCAAGTTCAAATTCCAAA
>NW_027432913.1:0-1759 GCF_044706935.1 Curcuma longa
GGGGAAAATCACGCCGAAGGAGGAGATTGGAGAGATCGAGAGATTGGCGCACAGCAGAAGAGAAGAGAAGAAGTCACCTGTGCGTGTTCAGGGTTCCGGAGGGGTTGAGAAAAAGAAATCGCTAATTTTAGTAAATAAAATTAGCGATCGATCGGTAGAGAAAAAGAAATCGCTAATTTTAGGAAATAAAATTAGCGATCGAAATTCGGGTCGATCGCTATATATTTAGCGACCGAACACCAGTTCGGTCACTAATTTAGCGACCGATTTGGAGTTCGGTCACTAAATATTAACGATCGAATTGAATCTAAATTCGATCGCTAAATTCTTCTCGTGTGGTCCAATTCTAAGATTACCGACCCAATTAAATTTTGGTCGCTATTTTAACAACCGACATTTCATTTCGATCGCTAAATAGTGATCGATTTTTAACTTCGATCGCAAATTTGCAACCGATTAATGTTCCGTCGCTAAAATAGCGATCGATTAAATTTCGTCAATCGTTAATTTAGCGGCCGATTGTAATTCGGTCTCCAAATAGCGATCAAAGTTAAAAGTCGATCGCTAAATTAGCGATCAAAATTTGATTTCTTTCAAATAACTACATAGTGTATTCTTACTTTCATTGTCCAATGTATAACAAGCTTTTAAAAATTTATTGGTTGTTTTTATTCTGATGCAACTCAGATCTACTAACTAATTTTTTTAATTTCTCAAGTGATTTTTATTGCATCTTTAGAATTCCCCTAGAGCATTCATCACAATATTACAAATATTATTGAAAAAAATTCTCCACATGCATCACATCTAAATTATGTGAAATGAGCAAATACTTTCAATATGACAACTTCTGCGGCCTCGTGGCGAGGTCGACTGTATGGGGAAAATCACGCCGAAGGAGGAGATTGGAGAGATCGAGAGATTGGCGCACAGCAGAAGAGAAGAGAAGAAGTCACCTGTGCGTGTTCAGGGTTCCGGAGGGGTTAGAAAAAGAAATCGCTAATTTTAGTAAATAAAATTAGCGATCGAAATTACGGTAGAGAAAAAGAAATCGCTAATTTTAGGAAATAAAATTAGCGATCAAAATTTGGTCGATCGCTATATATTTAGCGACCGAACACCAATTCGGTCACTAATTTAGCGACCGATTTGGAGTTCGGTCACTAAATATTAACGATCGAATTGAATCTAAATTCGATCGCTAAATTCTTCTCGTGTGGTCCAATTCTAAGATTACCGACCCAATTAAATTTTGGTCGCTATTTTAACAACCGACATTTCATTTCGATCGCTAAATAGTGATCGATTTTTAACTTCGATCGCAAATTTGCAACCGATTAATGTTCCGTCGCTAAAATAGCGATCGATTAAATTTCGTCAATCGTTAATTTAGCGGCCGATTGTAATTCGGTCTCCAAATAGCGATCAAAGTTAAAAGTCGATCGCTAAATTAGCGATCAAAATTTGATTTCTTTCAAATAACTACATAGTGTATTCTTACTTTCATTGTCCAATGTATAACAAGCTTTTAAAAATTTATTGGTTGTTTTTATTCTGATGCAACTCAGATCTACTAACTAATTTTTTTAATTTCTCAAGTGATTTTTATTGCATCTTTAGAATTCCCCTAGAGCATTCATCACAATATTACAAATATTATTGAAAAAAATTCTCCACATGCATCACATCTAAATTATGTGAAATGAGCAAATACTTTCAATATGACAACTTCTGCGGCCTCGTGGCGAGGTCAACTGTA
>NW_027432914.1:0-4551 GCF_044706935.1 Curcuma longa
TAAGTCTTTCCCATAAATGAAACCTATTCAGGATGTGTAATAAATATATTGTCTGAAATATGATTTATTTTATTTTAAATGCTATTTTCAATACACTTTGCCATTGTTTTTTGGTGTTTTAGTGAAATCACCCATGAGATCATTGACCGAGGCACACCCCTCTTTTATGTGCTACACCATGCAAGCTGATACAATCATTGACTGAGGCACACAAATACGTCTTTTATGTCACAGTTTTTCATAGGTCTCATCAGCTATCAAAGTAGTATTTGCCTTACAAGTCTCCATCACAACATTATCACAGTATTTGTGAGGGGTAATTCCTATTAAATCTATGTAGTCTGCTTTATGCTGTTGTTCAGTTTGCTAACATTTCTCTTCCTATATTTGTGATGCCATAAACTAGGTGAATTGTGCATTTGACAAGTACCGTGACCTTCTCCTGTCGCATTTTATGCTTTCAGTTAATTCTAAACTTCCAAAGCTCTCTCTGACCATTTCCCTGATGCATATATATTCAGGATACAGATATTGTTTTTGTATCTCTTTTTGGTACTGTAAATTGAACGGCATTGTGCATTTGGCTGGCGATATGACTGTTCAGTAAATGTTAAAACTTATCATGTTATCTGTGCTCATTTCTCTTGTCCACCTGTTATGCATGCAGGATAATGTTTTTGTAAATGTCATTGCCTCAGTGCAATACCGTGCTATGGCCAATAAGGCTAGTGATGCTTTTTACAAACTGACCAATATAAGAACTCAGATTCAGGCTTGTCTTTGATGGGTATGGTTTTGTAACCTTGTCTTGTGTTCAGATGTGATTCATAGCACAAGCACAACAATGAAATATTTCTAGTTGAATGTTCTTGTCTGACATAGCATTCATGTATCCAGTAATCAGAGCCACGGTACCAAAGCTCAATCTGGATAATGTATTTGAGCAGAAGTCTGAAATTGCAAAAGCAGTTGAGGATGAGCTGGAACAAGCATTGTCAACTTGTGGATTTGAAATAGTGCAAACATTAATTGTAGATATTGAGCCAAATGAACATGTAAAACGTGCAATGAATGAAATTAATGCTGGTACATCTCTGAATTCCTCAAAAGTATATTTTTCAACATCCTTGGTCTATATAAAATCGTGATTCATTTCCATGATTCCAAACTATTGCTTTACATGATCCTGAAATGAGATCCTTTCAGCTGCAAGATTGAGGGTTGCTGCAAATGAGAAGGCAGAAGCTGAGAAGATCATCCAGATAAAGCGGGCTGAGGGTGAGGCAGAGGCCAAGTATCTCTCAGGCTTAGGCATCGCTCGACAACGCCAAGCCATCGTGGATGGACTCAGGGACAGTGTCCTAGGCTTCTCTGGAAATGTTCCAGGCACCTCATCTAAGGATGTGATGGACATGGTGTTGATAACTCAATATTTTGACACCATAAAGGAGATTGGTGCGTCCAACAAATCATCTGCTGTATTTGTCCCCCATGGACCTGGCGCTGTTCGTGATATCGCACAGCAAATCCGGTATGGCATGCTTCAAGCTTCCTTGAGCAATTAACTATCGTGTCTGACCGAGTCCAAGAACAGGCTGAGGCCGAGGTGCGTTTACATACATGAGCAATGCATTAGTGTTGATGAACTTGTTGCTGTATTGATGTGTGGGGATTGTGTGATATCTTAGTAAGCTGTGAATCTTCTACTACTCTTTTCAAGTCTTGTGGTTGTGGGTGATAGTTGCAATACTAGTTGAATGAACTATTAAATGCATATGCTTTTAAATAGCAGTCATTGTTGCAGAATTATTGTCCATATATACATTTTCTGATCCCTGTTTGATATATCTCGATACAATTAACTTATGCAAGGTAATAACTTAGGAACTCCAAGTGACTGGAAACAAACACAGTTTGGCATGCGAAGCTTTACCTTGAAAGATCAATTACTCTGTGAAGGGTGAATACTCTATATGTTGTAGTTCTCAGCAAGGGATTTTATTCTGCAGGGTAAATAAATCTTCAAGTGAGGTAGCATGCCCCTACCTTTTCTTAGTTGACTACCATTATGTCACGACAGGGTGGCTTTCTATTTTAATTTTTTTAGTAATTCAGTTTTCAGCTCTAGAATTAGATTAATTTTGAAAATGATCCGTAATCATCAGATTAAATTGGAAAATTCGAATGAGTAGTTAAAGAATTCGATCCGTATACACTGTGAAAGTATTTTATCGTTATACTATAACTCAGTGGGCGTGGCACTGTGACTCAGGGGCGACAGCGTGGCTTGCTAGTTGAATAAGCAGTTGAGAAAACATCTCCAGATAATTAAGAAGACAGCGGGTCGCCGTTACGCGAACGACGAACGGGGCCATTCAAATTTTAAATGTCAGAAACTGTCTCGTTATAATCAAGTCCGTTTGGTGAGCGTCCCAGCCCGGCTGCTATAATCCGGTAGTTGGGTGGGCGAGCCGTCCGACATCATCACCGACACCGATCTCCATCGTGACGGCCAGTTTTGTCATCATGAGCTGGTTTTTGCCCGTATCGGCTTCCAATCCGATACGTCGCCACGAATGCCGCGCTATAACGACGTTAAATTAGTGGACCAGTTGCTGGAAGACAGTCAAATCGTCTCCTCTCTCCTCTTTCCTTTTCAATCCGTCCCGCCAGATTACTTACCAAGTGCGGGTGTCCCACCTTCTCTGCCAAAAAGGGTTAGACACGTCGGATGGGTGAGAGATCGTTGCGCCTCTTCGAATTCGCTTAGGGTTCTGGCGTGGTTGGTGGGGCATCGCCGGTGAGGATGAGTTTGTATCATGCAAAACCATCAAGTTCTAAAATGGCGAATCCGTTGTTGACACGTTTGTAAATGGCTGTTTTGTGTTTTGGATTGGAGTTGCTTGCTTTCTCCGTCGCTTTGGTGCGCTTTCCTTTTTCTTTTTCTTAGCGGCAAATTTATTATTTATTTGGAATTTGGATATATTTTTTAAAAAAAATCGAGGATTGATTTGTCCTTTTACTTTTCAGTGTTATCTTTTACGCTTCTGCTTCTTCACCCATCTCAAGGATAGAGAGGGAGGTCAGTGAGGAGGCGGAGAGGCGGTGCTGAGGGAGCTGCAGCGGTGTCTGCAGGTCCTTCTACATTCTACGCAGAAGGTATCACTGGTGAGTCCTTCAACAGATCCGACTATATCATCAATCTTCCTCTGATCTGTTTGCGTTTTGTTTTGTTTTTGGTATTTTTTTTATAGATATTTTGACGGGATCTGCTCTCGTTTCCCTTTTATCTTGTCAGCGGGACATTATACTTCCGACATCGAGAGTGTTTTCAGCTCATGTTTATTTATTTTATTTTATTTAGTTTTGTCTTCATCGAATTTACCTTGGTAATGTTGTTACTACTTATTATAGTCTTAGATTTGTTTTTTGTTGACATGTTGTACTGTTTTTGGGCATGTCTTTTGAATCGGCTCTGGATCTTTTTTTTAGGGATAAATGGACAGATTGGTATTTGTTTTGTGAGTGAAGGTTACTTTGGAAGGGCTTGAGTTTGAGTGGGTGTACTGAAGTTTATTACTGACTGATCTTGGTTTTTGCGGTGGCGTTTGTGATGTTCAGATCAGGGCTTCGAGGCTTGCGATTTTTCCATGGGGAAATCTCCTGGAAGATGGATCAAGACACTTCTCTTCGGAAAGAAGACGAAATCACATACTTCAAGGGGAAGGAATGTACTGGTATGATTTTTATTATGATTATTTTGATTTTTTTTTTGTTCAGGTATTGTGTTCTACATCATTAATAGATAATACCTTTGTGAAAAAGGGTTTGTAGTTGATTTCCTTGCATCCGTTACACTGACAATTTGTTTGTGCCTCAGTTATAATATACTTGGCCATGGATCATAGTATAAGTATCAAAAGTAGTTATAAAATAAACATTATAGAATTCAAGTATGGAGTAGACAGTGTGGATTTTTATGATGCAAAATTGAAGAAAATTTTAAAGCATTTATAGTATTACCAAGAATGCGAATTTTTAAGATGAAAATCATGTCATTTCTTGAAACTTTAGCAACTGACATAGATATAATCCTTGGCCTAATGTTCTCTTAGTCTTACAAATATGTTAATTTTTAGCTCTCACAAACAAGGCCTTGATCTGCTGGTTGGTTCCTCTCATTATTGAAGAGCTGCCTATATTTGACCCTTGAATTTCGTAGAAGAAAATGTCCCCCTCCATTAATTAGCTAACTTATTTTGTTAGTGTTGTTAAGTAACTGAATTTATAAATTGTCAGGATTTTCAAATTCAACTAGCTTTTATCTTGCAATTCAAGAAAACTACTCTTACGGTGATTCCATTTGTGATATGCAGAGAGAAGCTAATAACAAAGGATATGCTGTTGGAAGAGACCCGAATTTGGTAGTGAATTCCCCAGAAATTTCTGAACCACTCCCTGTAAACATCGAGAACAGTAGAGATACAGTAAATGAAGGAAAACCATCAGATACTGGGGAGCCAGCCATTTCAAACACTAGTCAAGGAGTTG
>NW_027432915.1:0-43429 GCF_044706935.1 Curcuma longa
TTACCTTATTTGAACCGGACTCGGGTCAGATTTGGACCAATCAACAGATGAACCAAACCGGTTTAATTTTTGACCCATCAATCTTGAGGCCACGTAGGCTTCGTTGCCAAGTGGGTGAATCGCGAGGCCGCTGCGTTCGCCGGTCGATGACCACACGCGCCTTCGGCGACGCTTTCCTTTTTAACGCCACGCAGAACGACAAAGCAAGCAACGGCGTCGCTCGCTCGAGAAGCTGCGACAGCGATTCGATCACCGCGAAGAAAGACATCGCCTTGGTTATTGAGAGGGGAAGAAGAAGAAGAAGAAGCGGGGATCCGAGAATGAGATCGATAGCTTCGCGTTTGATACACTCGCCCTCTTCCTTCCCCCGTTCATTGTGAGCATCTCTTGCATTTTGGCTATTCGCTTTTCCCCAAGTTTAATGGTACTCCATTTTCTATTTCTATGGCTTCCTGAGTCGAGAACTCGAGATCGTGGTGAAAAAACAGTCTTTTAGGCTAGGGCATGGTCGTTGACAGTTGCTGATAGGCGATTAAATGACACATGGTTCGATTTCCTTCGCTATTGACAAACTGATGATGGAACCTTTAAAAAAGTTTTTTTTTTTTGCAGAATGTATTAGGTTTTCAAATATGTCCTTTCCTTACATATTTTGGTGAATGATCAAAACAGTTATGCTCGTCTGTTGAGATATGAAAGATCAATTTCAACCGAGTCGAATCATGTGGACGAGCCTCATAAATTGGAGGAAGCAGAAACTATAAGATCGTCACCTCCACCGTTAGAAAAGGTGACATTTCTTTGTTTTGTTTTATTTTATTTGATTATGTTTGTAAACGTTTTTCTAGTTTCTCTTTTTGTTTAGTCTAATTTATATGCTTCTAATGACAGTTACTTGTATTGGGTGGCAATGGTTTCATTGGTTCACATGTTTGCAAAGAGGCTTTGGATCAAGGGTTATCAGTTTCTAGTCTCAGCAGGTGCACACAGTCTCAATTAATTTTGTAGCCTTGGCATCCTGGAAAGTTTGTCTATAATTGCACAATCAACTGTTGTGTTTGTACATCTGAATCTTATCTATAACAAAATCAGATCCCAATGTTAATAGAAAACTTTAGTCATTAGTTACTTCTCAATTTCTTAGGAACTCTCCTTTTTTATCCTCACTTCTCAGTGTATGAGTTTGATCCGTCTGATCACTAGCTTTTCTGGTTAGTAAATTAAAATGGTGAATTATTAAATCACTGTTTAATGTGTCTGTAGTGGTCCTTCTGTTTCTTTATAATCATATTATTGTCAACTCATGTTTGTTCGAAACTATTTGGTGTGGAATACATGGATGTTGCCCCTCCATGGAATGATTGCTGTATTCTGCTTGTAAAGTATCATCATCCAACAATCAATTCCTATGAAACATTCAGAAATATGGAGTTTCTCCCTTAATTTGATACATTATATTTTTACTTAAAAGTTTGAATAGATGAATACCTTTAGCTCATTCCATATCTTCTTTCCGTTTGCATGTTGATTTTGATTGAACTTATCTAAAGGAAGAATGTGCTCAGGCTTGATGCTTTTTCTTATTACCCAGGTCTGGAAGGTCATCAATACGTGAACAATGGGCTGATAAAGTTGAGTGGCACCAAGGTTGAAAATTAAGAGAAGGCTTTTTCCCTGTCAAAGAAAAACATATAGTGCAGCTTTCATGGCTAATCTTTCTATTTGGCAGGAAGCCTTCTTGTACCTGAAACTTGGAGGGATGCTTTGAATGATGTGACTGCTGTGGTACACCTGTTTTTTCAGTTCTTAGTTATGCATTTTAGCCTGGAATTTAATTAGATATTTGTTGATTAGCGGCCCTTGAAAATTGAATTGTGGTATTGATATGACTTGATGATATAAGTTGATGCAAATATTTTGCAGATATCTTGTGTTGGGGGTTTTGGATCTAATTCTCACATGTACAAGATCAACGGGACTGCCAACATCAATGCCATCAGGGCTGCTTCTGAAAAAGGTATTACATTAGTGTTGCATCTTCTTTTCGGTTTTATTTTTCAATAACCAATATTTATTTTTTCTTTTTTATTTAAAAGAACATTTCTTTTTTAATGAAAGAACTGTATATAAGAAGAAATTATTTTCAGTCTAATGTTTATAAATTGTATGCATATGGAAGAGGTTAATTCATTTTCTAGTACTTGCACACAGCAGAAGTTATATCCACAGAATCTTCTTAGAACATAAGAAAGTTTGTCATCACAGATTTTGAAGCATAAACTACACTCATTTTAGATTTATAATGTCTCGTTGGAATTTTTCGCCACTATCAACCAAGCTAAGTTACATTTGCCTTTGTGGGTACTATGCTTTTGATCATTGACTTTGATATTAAAATGATATATTCACTATGACATACTGGTAAGAAATGGTGCTATATAATCACTATTGAGGAAATAGATTGAATCGATACAAGTTTTAAAAAGACACTTTTCTTGGCTTTCTAGTTTCATTGTAGGTACTATATAAACTAGAACTTCTATTGACGAATTGTTTTGTTCTTCTGAGCAGGTGTAAAAAGATTTGTATATGTTTCAGCTGCTGACTTTGGTCCGGTGAATTATATTCTGAAAGGATATTATGAAGGGAAGGTATGATATCTGAATTATCCTTTTTGTTGACTAAGATGACTTCTATAAAAAGGTTTTTTGTTTTTTCAGTCGTGACATGTTGGTGGATCTATGCCATGCCTGTTTTATTGTTATCTTAGTTTTATGTCAACCTAATTGGTACGCGTATTCATCGTCTTGGCAGATCTGTCATGTTATTTGGTTTGCTCTACTATGTAAGTAGGAGTCTATAATGCTAACCAATTAAGACCCTTAAGGACTACTTTTGTGCTTGAACTTCTGTTTTCCTTCTGTAACATGATAAATCGAATCTGCCTTTTCCAATGGTTCAAGCGAAAGAAATGCATCTAAAAATGCACTGCTCTTCCGAGTTTATCTTAAGAAGATCAGCTGATCATGAATAACTTTGTTCTTATATAACATATTGCTTGCATGATTCTATGGTTCAGAGGGCTGCTGAAGCAGAACTATTATCGAAGTTCGCCTTTGGAGGTCAGTCTTCCTATTCGAACATATAAATGTTAATAATTTTACACCTACCTGCTACTAGGCAATTTCCCTCGACTCATGCTCAACTCAAACTCAATCTGAATCAACACCATATGTTCCTACAAAATTCTGCTTCAAAATTTGCTTCACGCAGGGGTAATTCTCAGGCCTGGTTTTGTGCATGGAACGCGCCGGGTTGGGAGTATGAAGATACCTCTAGGGCTAATTGGATCGCCATTGGAGATGGTACGACTCATTGTCTTTCTGTTTCTCTCCATTTGTGATGGTCAGAGAATTTGAAACTTGATCTCACATAGTTTCATGTTCTACCATGTAGGTTCTTCAGCACGCAAAGCCACTTAGTCGCATCCCGGTTGTCGGTCCTCTCTTCACACCTCCAGTTAATGTCACCTCTGTCGCGAAAGTTGCAGTCCGAGCTGCTACCGATCCAGTGTTTCCTCCGGGCATAGTTGACACATATGGCATTCGTCGATACGGCGAACAGAAGTGACTGTTTTTAACCATCCACTTATTCATGAGTGAGTTAACTCTAGTCTTGGGTTAACTTGGTTTTTTCTTCCTCATAAAGAGTTAAATCTCCTGAGCAAGTCATTAGTAATGTAGTGACTTATAGGCTTGCAAGATCAACAAGATTATCCAAACCAAGATTGATTGTAATTTAGGCTTATCAAATCCTGAAACTTGTTTTCCCCTTTGACCTTCCAAGATTTAGCTCAGGAATGCTCCAATGTGCTGAAATTGATCAAGAAATTTGCAGACTTGAACCATTACTACAAGTTTTCTTAAGAACTTCATACCTGGAAGAATTAGCTCATAAACTGTAAAAAGCTTTAGTTTAACAGCTACATAATGGGATTAGAACTGAAATCAAAATGTAATTTGCACGTTGAATTACTTTACACGGATCATAATTAAGACACTACATAAAGATCTCTTTAATTAGTTGATTTATACATTTAAACTTCGACAAGTTGGTTTTGCTGAGCTCCTATTGAAGCCCTCCTTCTCAGCTTGCACCAGAGGCCATTTTTTGTATGAATAGTTGCGCCGGTGATTAACTGTACTTCATCAGGTGACCCCCTCAGCTGGACATCGAACTTCTGAAGCAACAAAGCCAAAGCCACAGTCGATTCCAATAGCGCAAATTGGTCGCCGACGCACTTACGTGGCCCTCCACCGAACGGTATGAAGGCGAAATCAGAAGTTATCTATAAAGATGGTAGCAGAAGGTTAAGCAGCAAAGCTTTATAAATCTATCAATTTTATGAAGTAGCAACTTAAGAACCTCGTTTGGGTACATCGCTCCAGGGCTGCGACTTGGATCGTAGCCTGCCCATCCGGCAATACCTTCATTTGCCTTTGGAGTTAAAAATCTCTCTGGCTCAAACTCACCTGGCTTGTCCCAGAAATATGGTGATCTGTGGAGATTGTATACCTGAATACGACAGTTTCAGTTTCATGAATATAAAACATCAGATAGATCACTAGACCTTACACCATAGACATGTATTACTTCTTGGTGACAGATTTTAGCATAAAAAATTTCCCAAATTCAGATTGTAGATAAGATTGGAATTTAAATAGGTTACTCCTGAAAACCAAAGGCATCATAAAAGACAAGTGGACATTTGGACAATGGGATTTGAGATCACAAACACTCCTTTATTCCTCTTTAAATGAACTATTTCTCATTGAGCAGATAAATCCATTATCCATTAATACATCCTAAACAACAATTGGGTGCTCTACTAATTGTTGCTAGCTAGTAGAATTCAGAAACAATACTTGTGCATTTAATGCCTACTATATATCTTGGATTAACTCACGGAAACAAAAATATCGGTCCCTGCGGGAATTGCATATCCATCTTCATTACCCATATAACCTCCTGAAAGTAAAGAGTAAATGCATCAAATGGAACGAAGAAAAGGAATCATATTGGAAATTAATGCAATTTGTAACTTAGAAGAAAAGGTAATCAAGATAGTTGGCTCAATAGGAACATGGCTTGATCTATGTTGGCCCAATTTTTATAGTTTTGATGAAAACAAAAAAAAAACATATGAAACAGATGATATTAAAAGTTCATTCAAGGAGATCATATAACTTAAGATTTTAGTTAATATGGAAAGAGAAAAATACCAGGAAGTTTATCTTCTTTAAGAGCTCGTCTAATAAGTAATGGAGGCTGAGGATACAAACGAAGAGCTTCAACAATGATAAGACGCAAGTATCTGGAGAAGTAATAGTTATTGAAGCAGTATAAGAAAACAACTGAGGGTGATGCCATTTAAAATAATGTTAACTGGACCAGAGCAAATACCCTATCGAAACAATCACAGAAAAAATGTATTAGTACAAAGCATCTTATAAACCTACAATCTGATTGTATGTCTGCTTACAATTCCTACATGGGATCTCAATCAAAGCAATCTTGAATTGATAGAATATATGCTCACTAATTTAGAAATTTTAAATATTGATATTTAGTATAGTGAATACTTTTTTTTGTGTCATATCATTTAAGAAATTTTCAATTATATAAGATTATCTCCTAAGTAGGAGAGTCCTTTTTAATGTGAAAGCCAAATTGTTATGGTCAAGTGAAAGATATAAATTCTTGCTCTTTTACTAACACTTCAGGAAGAATTCATAAAATCGCTGTCATTTTATGTTTCAACCAAAAACCGCTGTCATATATGAACTTGTGCAATGTTTCTAACTTCCTATACTTTCTAATCACATATAATTTTCTCCAAAATGTGTAACTATATAGAGAAAAGTATAAATTTGCACAAACCAAGAAACCATCTCATAAACAAAATTTGAACTAATAAATAGATGTCTCAAAAAGGAAAAAAACTATCATTTTTTATCCAAGTATTATGCATGCCACACGACAAATAGCAAATTTGTCTAGACTGAAAATTTTAATTATAACTAGTAGTAGTATAACATACTCCATTTTTTTTAGACATTCAAGGGTTATTTTCTTTCCACTTAGAGCAGAATCTACCTCCATCTGGGCCTTTTTCATCTTTGATGGGTTCTGCATCACAAGAAAATTTAATTCTCTAAGACTTCTATGATTACCCGTTCAATCAACTTAGCGAAGAAATATCTTGACATTTGCAATAAATGTCACATTACCTGAGCAAGTAAGAACACTGACCATGTAAGAACAGCAGCAGTTGTTTCATGTCCCGCAATAAGCATGGTCATGAGATCATCCCTAAGCTACAGAATGAATTATTTCTTATATAAATAATCTATTAATATTAAGGATTTACAGTTAATAGCTCAAACAATTTTGGGGTTGGCTGTATGGTTTCTTTTATGTCATTAAACTCTAAGGCACATTGCTATTAATACTCAGAGTCTCAGATCTTCAAGTCAAAAAGTTGGTTCTAACAAGTGAAATTTACCTGACGATCATCAACATCAACACCGCGCATATCAACGAGAAAGCGCAGCAAACTGACATCCTACATGCTTTTCACGTTAAGTTCAATAACAGGCCTCATGAGAATCTATTTTTATTCTAAAATGAAGAGAACTGACATCACGCGGTAAAGAGGGTATAAGATGAACAAACCTTGAGAGATGAGTAATCTCTTTGCTGAAGTTTCTCAACATCATCTTCCTAGAATGAATAATGATGAAATAAGATTAGAAACATTTTTATAATAATCAAAAAAGAAATGCCAAACACAAGAACTTGAAAGCATTCTGTCACTTCTATGTCAATTTACAAATACTCAAAATCAGAACCGAGAATGATAAACCACTTTAAAACAAACAAAAAAAAGAACATTATAAGATTAACAAGAAATCAAGGATAGAGCTAATAAAACATCATCAAATGGTGACAAATGTTGATGAGGTAAAACCTTAGAAGAGACAAAAGAGATTCATGAGGCCAAATTAAACGACAATGTATATATCAAAGTGTTGAATTTATACATGTAACAAAAGATTTACTCGTGCAACCATCAGAACATGTGTTCCACAGGCAAGAACAATGAGGCACTTGATGTCCAGGTAGGATACTTTAAATGATGCAAAACAACTTGATCTGTTGGTTGGCTATGGCTAGTGATGTAAATTACTGGAATGAGTATTTTTTTCTTCTGTTATAAAAGCTGAAACAAATGGATGTGTACACACTGCACAAATGATTTTATTTTAACAGTCTGTAGTTTGCATTAAATAAGAGTTAAGTGAAGAGTTAACTATTATTGACATGTGTAAACAAAAATGAACAACTATATCTACATGGTGGACCAACAAACTAAATGTTATATCCCTGATAACTTAGGATACTTCTGGTTAGAATACCAAGAATTGATTTAATATCCACATCAGCGATGAGGTTGAACCTATTCCCATCAAGGCATCAACATGTTATCAACCCAAGCAGTACTATATGTTTGGTTAAAATGTCAATGGATATAATAACTTAGTAAGAAGATAATGTTCCAAAAGGGGCAATCTTATTGAGACAAATGAATAAAATACCTAACCATGTTGTGCATTCTAAATTATCATAGTTGCACCTATAAGGAAAAGTAACAAATTATGTTAATCTTAATAATTAATACCTACCTGTCTTGTCTCCTTGGCATTTTTGATAAGCCCATCAAGGCAGTCATTTATAATCTTGAGGTCATTGTGGAACTTAATCTGCCGAGGAACTATCCATCTCGCAAAAGGGAGATTCCAGTAAGGAATGTAGAAGGTCGATCGGTGTTCAGCCTCAAATAGAGTTCCATAAACAGCCTGTTTGTTACAAGAAAATAAGTGAAGTCTCTTGTGTTGGTTGATAACATTCAACTCAAGAAGCTAATCTAAGGCATAAATATTTTAAATTTATCAGCAGTGATCTAAGATAGACAAATCCAGTGTTAAGTATACATTTAGCCAGCATCCACTAAAAATCAGTACAGACGGCCAGATACAACTAGTAGAATGATGCCACTAAAGGCAAGTAATGACAAAGCTTCAAAATGACTTTTAGCTAGCTAAAATTTATCTTTCACTACCACATAATGCTACCTACAAGGACAATCAATCTAACATTTAAAATCATTCATAAATGATGAAGCCCAATTTTTTGGTAAACTGATTTAGCTCTGAACCACGACAAACTGACCTCCACTTCCAGGATCACTGGGAGTGTGCCTATACACATAAGATATCTGAGATACAATTTAAGAGTAATTGAAGTATGTGCATGTTCAAATACAAAAAAATGCGAAATAGAGAAAACACATAACTAGAATATATAGCATTCAAATGACCAAACCTTGATAACAGGAGATTCTTTAGTCACAGAACCAAAATCATAGTTGAATATCCCCAGCCCAATTATGTCAAGTGCTAAATTTGAAAATTCAGCCTCAAGATCCAACTCAATTTCTTCTATTTCAGAATTCTCACTTTCAAGGAGTTTCTCAAACTTCAATATGCTTCGCTCAGAACAATCGGTGAAAACTTTTACCATAGCTTCTAGGAATAAAGAATGAAATCCAGGTGCAATAACTGCAAATCACAAACATCAGTAGGTTAATGAGGATACCTTGATGAATAAAAGACAACTGCACAAGAGAATGCAAAAATGATTTCTTGCTCCATCATGACTAATCTTGATGATTCAACAGAATCCACCTAACACCATTCACCTAACTTCATCCTGACTGAACTCCACCGACCCTAACCTCCTTTAGCCAACCACAAAAAATTAAGATCTGTGCTAGGTTCAGAAACCTAGGAGACCCCACTGCTGCTATGATTTGACCATAATAGGATATGAGATATTTTTTCTAAGTGTTGTTGTCTTGTAACATTCAAAAGCACTTTTCACAAGAAGAAGCTCATCACCTATGGTTTTTTTCTTTTCAACATTACCATCATAGTTATTAAAGAGAAGAGCATTCTAAACTCATTTTATACAAAATGAAACAAAGGAGATTTTTAAGGTTAAACAATATGTTTCGTACAAAAACCCACTTCTATTTAAGACATACAAATTGTTGTCATCATCATTGTTGGCATAAGAACATTTCTTAATCATTCTTCCATACTAAGCCAAGTTCAACTAACTTAGAGAGCTTGCGAGACATATCTTCCAGGATGGTACTACTAGTCTAGACAATCAAGTCTCAGGTTTGAGTAAAACTGATATTTGCTATACTTTCCAATATATCATGTGGCAAAAGGTGAAGACGCTCACCCCGGGCGCCTCTCAATGTCAGCCCTACAACGATTTGAAGGTAATAAATCACGGTGACCAAGCGGCCTCTTCAAGTGGGAGGGATTTTATTCCCTAAGGGATTGTTCCCCCAGGGATTCGATCCCTGCTGTCATGTGGCAATCTCCCACTCGAGTACCAACTTGACTATACCCGTGGAGGCTACTTTCCAATATCAGCCATTATAGACTATGATGCTGTTGCTAACAGAAGCAAAATCATTCCAAAATCAACTTGTGCTAGCTGACAGAGTTTACTGTACAAGTTAGGATCCAATAAAATGTTTGAAACTTAATCTATGTAAAAACTTAAAGATTGGATGGACTTCTAACCTTTTCTCCTCTGTTTCCAAGTGCCAAGATCTGCAGGTATGAGCCCTTTTCCCATTATTGGTTCTAATATTTCAGCAAGAACTCCCTAGATTAAGTCAAATACATTGGCTAATCACTTTTGGAAGAATTTATCTAAATAAGTGTAACATGAAAATTGGTCAACAAAGGTTTAAGCTTAGTATGCACCGTTTTGAAGATGTTTTTGACAATAAATGGAAAATGGCATGGCAGGGTCTAACAATGCACATAATTAACATGAGTATACAAGGACTTCATATATCTAGGAGTTATAAGTGATTTTCTCTATAATCAATACACACACAAAAGCACAAATGAACCTGGAAGCCATATAAGAGTATCGACAACCCAAACAAATCAAGAATCATTCATACATTGTCAAACTATCATAGATGCTGGTGTATCCTAGCAAATATATTATCTTATATCTTCTTGATAGAAAATCTCACTAATAGAAACGCTAATGAACCTATAGCAAATTCAATGCACCATAAGGAACGAAAATAAGATGATGTTATGAGTCACGACTACATAAACTAACTTTAACTTCCCACAAAATAAATGGCGTAGAGAAGTATAAGAATAGGAAAACATATAATTAAACTTCAGTTGCAGGGTGAATGAAATGGTAGATTAAATACCTTATCATAAGAAAATGCATTTTCCCGAAGGACATGTCTTGCCACAATGGGATCCGATACAACAACAAATGATTTAGGCCCAAAGGCTAACTTGTAAACTGAACCATGCTGCTTAAACAATAAGAATCTTGTTAGTACGGTGGCATGTTTGTTCTACTGGTAAAATATCATGGCATACATCATCACTAACACAGGAAAGAAAGAGCATCCTGTAACCTATTAAAACACGGAAAAAGAATTAAGTTGTTGCTAACTAGACAATATTACAATGTTCTTGCTAAAACATCATTTACGATGTGCATAGCTTCAATTTAATACAAGAAATAACTTCTCCTGAAATAAAGTTTCAAAGATTAGAAATTCTCAGAGCAAGTTAACACAAGACAAATTTTTGGGGGTATTTTCTCTTTTTTTTTTATTGTGACTCTCATTCGCACTTGGAACTTCAGTATAGCTAACAGCCTAACATCAAGAACCCAATTATGAAAGCTAGATTAAAGAAGACAATTTAAATAAAGGGTCAGTTATTTTGGCTAATATCAAAGAAAAAATGAGTCAAATTGAACTTTTATGGTTCTTTGCATTTCTAACTAAACATATATGAATTAGTGGAAAAAGTTGAAATGACACTCAGATTATATATTATTGTTTCTGTTGTATTTAACAGTCGTAGACATTGAGCCAAATATATGTTCAATCATTCTAAAAAAGATTTCATTCTATTGTAATTTGTTATGCATCAGTTTCATATGGAACTCTTCATTAACTGAAAGCAGACGTACTTATCAGCTAGAACATATGAAGTCTACACCCTGCACCGAACAAGAAAAAGCAAAAAAGAAAATATATATATATAAGATGGTAGAAGTACCTCGAGAAACCAATCATAGAGCGAAAAAAAAAGTGGCCGACCAAACAAATCCGAGACAGCACCTTCAGCAGTGGGCAACGATCCAAGGCGACCCCCACTTAGCAAATTAGTAAGAAGGTTGCTTGCATTGTCAAGCAGATTTTTCTTTGGCGTCTTTGATTTCTCCATACTACTTGATTGGCATCTGCACAAGTTTGAAGTGAATAGGTCAAGTTCACAGTTTAAATTTCCATGCATATTTGCTTTCCATAAATGTATGAAGAAGAAAACAATGTGGATTTGGGCAACATAGGTCCACTCTTCAATATCATGACAGTTTGCGACTTTAGATTGCACGAGAAAAATCACTCAGACCATCATGAGAAGGTTCTAAGATGCTCCACGCCAATTAGTCTCACATAGGCAAAAGAAAGATCGAAAAGAAAAAGGTACACAGCAAATGAAGATGGAATATCAGCAGTCACAGTAACCAAAAACCTATATTTTTAAATCGAGCAAACATGCCAATCCGTTTACCTAGAGAACCAATAATTATTCCAGTAATAGTAAGACGATCCGAATAGAGATTGGAACAGCAGAATTAATCAGCATGCACTGAAAGAAAAATCGGCCAAAAAAGCAAAATCACACGGGAGATTGGGAGTCCACCGAATGCCAGAGGAAGATTTGGCGGGCCGGAAATTGAAGGTGGGAATGGAGTTGGGAGAATGACTCGCAGAGAAGGGGAGGAGACGATGGAATCCGCCATGGATTACAGTCGGGAGATGCACGAGAGCCGAAGCATCCATTTTAGTTTCCTGGAAATACAAAAGGCGATAAGGTCGTTTAAAAGGGCTGATATTTCGCAAAGAGACCCACTGTCTTATTAAAAACTATATTTTTTTAAAAAATAATAATAATAATAATAAAATAGAGGGAAAATACATTAGAAATTTTTAATACATATATACAAGAATTATTAGATATTAATTTGATAAATCTTTTTCTAAATTAATTATTTTTTAAAAAAAATTAAAAGGTATTTTGGTGCCAATCCATGGGATCAAGCTCCCATCCCCAGCAATCCACTTTTCTAAATTGGACTTGACAGGTCAGTGACTCATCCCATTTAACTAACATTTAACAATCTAATAGCAATAAATTACAAAACGTTATAATTTTTGATTTAGACAATTAGTACATTACATGCGTCTCCAGAGCATTTTATTTATTTTTCCTAAATTATGCACATTGAAGTTTTTCTGTTATTTTAATTATATCACACAAAAAAAATACAATAGTAAAATACAACTTTCTGATTTAAAACGTAGCATGTAGTAGTGATCGAACATCACTTTATCGAGTGGCAAGATAGGCGAACACTCAACTTTGTTGACTAGTGGCCTTCAGTGCTTGGATAAAAGGGTCAACACAACGTAGGCAATGAGACAGGTGTGCCGCAACACTCGTAAAAAGGACAAGCATTTTGTTAATGGGACGGCTAAAGAAAATAGCCACACGGCAACATTCCATGTGATATGATAATCAATCACACACGAGACATTTCAGATGCCCACCAGCATTTTTAAAAATTCATTAAAACAGAAACAGCAGGCAAACAAACACAAAACAAATTGTAAAATAGAGTAATATACAAAATTGTCCATTGATGCTGGGGAAAAAAGAGTTCAAAACACACAGTTCAGTGAATAAATATAATGAAGCATGCAACTCATTATTATTATACTATCCTGTAAATTGACACGATCGACCTGTATAGATAGTGCAGGTCTATTGCCTAGTTGGCGATCTCACAAGGTGCGTGGAATGTCCTTCCACGGCATATGGCTTCGAGGTTCTCCCCGGCATAGGAGCACAGTGGAGAGATTTCAACGCCTGCAAGAAAGATATGGTCGACGGCTTAGTGCATCCTGATTCAGTTTCCACAGTCGTCTACTGCAACATCTCTTTGGCAAGAAGAACCATGAATTATATAGCGATGGGAAGATTACCAGTCAAGTACAGAGGAACAGAATGTGTTAGGAATCCTCCAGCAGCGACTACCCAGCGACTGTGGAGGCGAAGAAGCATCAGTTTGGCACTGTCAGGAGTGTCATAGCTCGCCCCGTTTGCATTTTTAACTGGTGCAAATTCCTCCTCCCTCAAAATCTGTTTTCCAGTTCATAAGCAGCAATTTGAATTTCTAAGCCAGCAGCAAAAGAAGAGATCAAAATTATCCGAGATTTTGAACTATGGTAACCAACCTCAAAAAGTGCCATAGATGGAGCATATGCAAATGCATCAAAGATGAAATGCTCTAGCTTAAACCCAACAGTGGATCCATGGATAGAAGGAATTTTCTTCTCGGCGAGGTGGTAACTGCATTTTAAATGTGACTTTTATGAGTCCCCGACCAGGGTCTTTTGAGATGGTTAACATAATGATTGACAATGCTACTGAATCAACCTAGTTTCAAAAGGAAGATTTAAAACATCAAATAGATAGGCTGGAAGGAAAACCTTGAACAGCTAAATAGGAACTCTTATAACAGATGGTGGCCGCAAATCTCAAGACAAAAATACAGAAGTTAAAAAAAATATATCCACAGATTTACATATCACATATTGGTGTGAAATTGATTTTTTTTCTCCAAAAGGAGCATGCTGGACAGATTAAAACATTACTGAGTATCCCTCCCAAACCTCATAGAGTAGGTCTTTTGTTTTGTAAATGACTCCCCTTGCATACATCTGTCTTCTCTTTGATACTTAACTTTGCATCTACCCATCCATACCCATGTTGGAGACCAACATTCTGAGCGGACACTTGGTAGGTCTATTGATTATGTGCAAAAAAAAATTTTAAAATAGTTGTGTTCATAATTGGAGACCAACAGGCTTGGATGCACATCCGAGTTGGATACTTGTGCCCGAACTTGAGTAATAATATAAATATTTTTGTTCATAATTTCAAATTAATCGATCTTCATCACCAACTATTGTCAAAAAAGGACAACCAAGAATGATATAGTTGCACCAGAACAAATTGACTTACAATACTTGAAATTCTTGGATCCCCGGAAGTTTGAGTCTTAAGCTTATAGACAAAATTTAAATTACTTAACCACAGCCAGTATAACTAGAAAAACAGAATCAGTAAATTGGCATTTATAAAATAGTCGAGCATAGCAACCTAGTACGTGGTAGCATGAGCAAGTCGATTTAGTAAGGGCTTACATGCTGTCCCTTTCAAGGTTAATTGCCACTTGATTCAGGAAATCCAGAGTGAACATATGTAAGCATACCTAATAATATCTCAAACACATCATTTAAGATATATTAGAAGCTGCATTATTGGAACTCAAAAATCATATTGAATGTGATAACTCCTAAAAGAAGAAATGAAAAACAACACAAGATAATCAAGAATGAACTTCTTTAATAAAGACTAATAAAAGAAAGAATATAACCAAGTCTCAGAATAGGTGCATAACAAAAGAAAGAAAATGTATAGATTCTAGGTAACAGAGCATTATATTGAGATCCTAGATTTCACATCTCAATTTTCATTCTATTTTGACATTTATTTTTACCTAGCATAACCTGGAAGACCATATTTCAGCAAGACTGAAATCATAAAACATTTGGGTGTTATAAAAAATACATTGACAAGTCTGCCATGTGTTTCTCCCAATAGTGTACTGCAACATCGTTGGGGAATAGTATCCTTCACCTAGAGGTCATCCAGATAATATTCTTTTAACCGTAATATGAAATTCTAGATATTTATTTGGTTGTTAGACAATGTAGCATTTAGATTGCATTGCTCGTAAATGTTGCACAAGCTATGCAACATAAACAACTAAGATAACCTCATATTTTATCTAGAATCTATAATTGCTGCCAAGTGAAATAGGAAGAAATGGTTTCTTATACAAAGATGTTGTGGCTTAAAACATTGACACCTCTCTCCTTTTGCTTTTATAAAGGATAATGGAGAAGTTCGCTTCTATCCCACATTCAGGCAAGAAATGCTACTAATAGAGAATATAGCAAGATAATAACAAAGGGAATAACAATTTACATTACTCCAGCAATAGCGAAGGCGCCCAGTGGCCTGGTTGATCTCAGTAGTCATTGATGCATCCATCTCACTGTATTCAACCACCCTGAGAGGCCCACCTCTGCCTTGTTGAACAAAGACCCCAACTTTCTCTTGTGGATAAGCCTGATTTAAAAATCACATAAACAAATTTAAGTTACAGAAAGAATTCAAGCTGGCAGTATTATGCCCAATTAATGGTATCTAAAAACATGTTAAACGTGGATTGCACAGCACATGTAAGAGAGCATGAACTGATAGTAAATATGAACCAAACTGCAGAATTCTTTATTATATTTACAGCAAGAAACCTGATAAGTTAAACGTGCAATCTCACATATTTCTATACATGCCCATGATAAAAAATTAAAAAACCACCAACTCTTGACCAGAAACCCTGAGCTATTTTAAAGAGTGCAAGGAAAATTTGTTTCAATCAGATGCTTCATGGCATGGAGAAAATGATTTAAGCATAATCATTATCATCCAACTGCCAATGACGGCTAAAAGGAAAGGGGTCTTTATAAATGATCAAAGAAGTTCTATACTCAAATGCCAAACTGCAGCTATGCTAAAGTCGAACTCCTAATGAAACATCTAATGACAAGCTCTGTTGCATTTTATTGTTCCTATCAAGAAGGTTTAAAGAGCAATGAGTGCTGAGGATAATGTCTTAAAGATTCTCTTTAAACCAGGAAAAATTCTAGCTACAAAGTAGAAATTCCATAAATCGATAATCTATTATCAGAAATAAGATATGCAGCCTTCCTGTTTGTCAGCAAATGAGGCATCATATTCTCTTACCTTGCGAACAACCTTTGCTGCTGCAGCGGCACCTTTATCAATAAAATATCCTAAGAATGTTGGATCAGCAACACGAACCTGCTCTGAGGATGTTGAGTTAGTAAAATCTAGCAGAGAAATTATTTTTTTCAATAAACCAACTGTCTCACCAGTGCATTATCAACCCCATAACAATCAACATATTTGACACCTCTCGAGGACATATCTTCTAGTAATTTTGTAGATTTAAGAGCTGTCAAAAGATTATTTGATCAACAAATTTAAATGATAGGGAAATTGCTAGAAAACCATTGGTAATATTTTTAAAAATATATATATACCAGAATACAACCCTCCATTTCCATCAGGAGCCTTCGCCACCTGAGTTTAAAAAACATTACGGTTACAACTTCTACTGCATAAGGAATGCAAAAGAGGAAATACGCAAACCAAGTCAAAAGTTTCTAATTTTTTAATATAATAAGACACATATAGTACAAATCAAGATTTCGAAACTTGAAACCGTGTTTGAGCTCAAAAACCAAACCGCATCAATTAACAGCTATGAATTAATTATTTATGATTGTTGGATGGCTACTCGGTTCAGAAGAAAAAAAGTTGATGGGCATAAGTAATATGAATGTAGTACCTTATATGGCGTCTCCATGATAAATCTGCCATCCATGGATACACAGGGAAGAGTACCTTGTTGGAAAAATTTCACCTGGAAGGAAATTAGCATATATGCATGGATGACTTTCAGGTGGTGAAGTGTATAAACCATCCTTGAAGCAATTGAAAATCTTACCTGATCAGCTTCCAAGCCAAAATATTTACGACTTTCAAAGAATTTACGAGTAGCATCATCAGTAAATGGACTCGTCATTATGTACCATTGAATTGGCATAATACCAACTATTTCAAATAACAGAATAAGGTCAAAGTTAAAAGGTTTGTTCTGTTTAGCAGACTAAAAACAAGCTTAAAAGATCCACAGTTACCATCATTTGCCTGAGCTGCAAGTTTTTGAACACACAAAATTCTCTCCGCTTGAAGTTGAAAAAGTGATTTTCCTGATGGAAGTCCAATATCTACAGCAAGAGATAATGAATTTCTACATATCCAATATTGTTAAATGATTGACACTCTGAATGAGTCCTAACATCAAACTAGAAAGTAATTAACAAATGTAAATTTTTCAGAAGAGACAGAAAGACTAGGAGCAGTTCAAACAGAAGTAGGGACATATCATAATTTCCATAATAAAGTTCTAACATACACGATGTTCACAATTCCTAAATTTCATTGCAACCATTCAGAAAGTAAGTGGTAGTTTTGTTCATAAAGACCTCCCTAAGAAAGAGGTTACATTGATATATAGATATCAAGATTGCAAAACAGACCATGAAATCTTACAATCTTTGATCCAAGCAGACCAAATCAATCCAGATTCCAATAGCATTTAAATCGGGCTTTGATCTTAAAATCCTACAATTTATCCTTCTTACCATTCGAAGGTAGAAACTCAATCCCAACAACTTTGATTAGGTAAAATATAATTACATTCAATTGGACATTTTAAAAATTGACATGTATTATAGGGATAATTTTTTTAGGTTATCTAATTTGAGAAAGTTTTCAGTCATTATTTTTTAACTCCCAAGTAGATGAATATACTCATTGTCATTATCATTCATCTTATAGAAATTTATATAAAGATGGAATACTTTTAAGATTTTAAGAATGATCTTGTTTTTTTCATATACCTACTATATTAATAATTTTAAGTATACTTAATGATATCATTTTAAGTGTTAACACTAGGAATTTAAAGTTAATATATATGATCAATTATAAACGTCAAATATAGTACCAAAAAAATTTAATATACAGTTGGATCTCATGATCATGCACTCTAATTTTACAATCTGAACCAATGAGCCTCTTCTCATTCCTATGTAGGAACCTTGCTCTTGAATATTAGATACAGTTCTCTTTCCTCTTAATGGAAACTTAATAAAAAAACAAAAGCATTAGATAATCAAAGCCATTTAGTTTTCCACTCTTAGCATGACAAACGAACTATTAGCATCCCCAGCTTCAATTTCTTTTTCTCTCTAAAAAAGTGGATTGTTAATACAACATTGAGTACATTTTATATGTGAAAAGTCAATTTGTAACTTACTGAAACATCCCTTAGGATCTGAACTTCCAAGTCGGGTACCCTGCAACAAAAGAGTGCAAGAACAGCTTCAAGTGTAAGATTCCAAAATTTGAGATTATGAAGAACAATGTCAAACAAAGAAGGGTAATAATCGAATCCATCAAAGAAGAATAGCTATCAAAGCCAAAGCCTGTAGGATTGTTGCAACGAAGTAGCTTAAGAATAGAAAATGAGCACCACATAAGTCCATCCCTCCCAAATTACCTGTCCGCCAGAGAGAAGTACGACAGCTAACTTTCCTTCTGAAATGGCCTTCAAACCTCGCTTCCACCACCTTTCCTTTTCCTCTGCAGATCTCATTTCCACAGTTGAGACGCTAGTTTCTGGCACTGGCTCAATGGCAGGCAACGACTGCCCTGATTATTTGACAGTTAATAACAACGGTGAGACATGATCTTCATTGTGCCCAGAGAACAGATCTCGTAAAAGAGCATTAAAGAAGCATTCACCCTGAGAACCAAGCGAACATCTAATGATCCGATCAAGCCTTGGAAGATCCATGCTCTGATATACAAAAGGCATCACTAAGAGATAATAAATGGAACTGATGATTCTCAAATCAACGATTAAACAACAACAACCAAATACTAATCACAGGTTCACATTTTCGACGCGAAAACCAAATACTAATTCTCGGGTCTTTGATAGGTAGAAACGAGGGGAAAAAATTCTTTTATCCTTGTTAGTGAAGTAGCCTAAAGAAATCTACAATTCGAATAAAGTAATAAACTTCAACCCAGAATCAATTAAGTTCAGCATAACTTTGCAAGAACGCGGAAAAAAAAGGGATATCCTCAGATTAGCTCAAGTACTAGGCAAGAGAAGCATGGCAAACACGTCACACGATCAGATCCGAGTACGATGAGCAACCTCAATGTCCTTGACGAGGATGTCGCGCTCATCCGGATGAAGTTCGTCCCAGAAGGCGAAGGCGTCCTCTTGGCCGTAGTCCTTGAGCCGCTCCAGAAGCTCCTGCGGCGGCCGCGGAGGCGGTGACGGCGTTCCCCGCCGCCCCATCTCGGATCCGACCACCATTCCGCTCATCTCTTCCTAGCAAAAGAGGGCAGAACAGACGAATTTGAAGCATCGCATCGAGGGCGACGGCAAGGCTACATGATATTACGCCGCATCCAGTCCAGTCCCCCCACCACACAGTGGACATCCTTTCGGTGCAACTCTCCCGACAGCCAAGTCTGCAAATTAGCCAATGGCTATAGTCCAGCTGAACGAGGTGGGGGCCGCAGGATTATGATGAAAGTACTGAATTGATGACAATAATTATAATTATCAATTTGAGTTAGGTCCGTCAGATTAATCTGTCCCGTCAAGTAATTTAGACAGATTAGGTTAAAATTTTATCAACACATTTTAAGATGGATTCAGATGGATTGACCCGCCTAGGCCCGCGACCCGTGTGGATTGACCTGCGGCGAGATTTGGATTGGTCCGCGGGTTAAAAAAATTTATTTATTTATTTTAAATTTTAAAATTAAAATAGAAAACTAAATGAATTAGTGGGTTTGATTCATTTAAAATACAATTTTTAAAAATTATAATTCTAACTTAAAAATTTCAACTTAATCGATTTAAATTATAATTAAATTTTAATATTTTTTTATTTTTTAACAGTCTGCGGGTTGGCCCATCTAACCCGCGGCTTGTCTTGAATTGGGATTAGATTGGAGATTTAGCAACCTGCCCAATTGGTGAGTCGGCCCGCTCCGCCATATAATGGGCCCACTATGAGTTGACCCGTTCCGTCATAGATTGATCCGTTTGACGGCTCTAACAATCATGCTAAATCATGTATTTTCAGTTTTGTTGCGTTGGTTTAATTTAGTTTAATTGTGGATTAATTGATCATGAGATACGGTTTTTATCAGCTACCGTCCAAGACAAGTAACCTAAAGCCGTCATACATATCACGAGCCTGGATACAGAACCACCCTTGCAGTTGAAGGGATCAAGACACAAGACCTAACTTTTTTCTGATGTAAAGGACGAACCACCAATTATTCTGCCAATAAATTTCATGAATCAATGAGCTGTCTGAGTCAGGCACAGGCATCGCCAAGACACTTTAGAATGATGATGATTGATACTATGAGAAATCATCAAATCAACGCTCGAATCTAATTCTTCCATTACAGAAAAAGCAGCGTTGTTATTGTTAGTTTAAATAGGTAGCAACATTCAGCATCGCCGTGTTATTCCTTCCTGCCAACAAAAAAATATAAAGAAAGAAAAAGAAGTCAAAACAAAAGCCATGAACACAGCAAAAATAAATTTAATTGTTTTTGACAAGGCAATAATTAGTTAGACATTTTCTCCAGCAAGCAATACAAGGAGGTCGACAATAAGGGCACGCCCCAACAGTAAGATCAAATATTTACTTGTACAAGCTTTTAAATGTCTCCTCGAGTTGTTGCTTATTGGCACCGACAACTTCAGTAGCCTTGTTGCCATTATGGAAAAATTGAAAAGTTGGCTGCATTAATGAGCAACGTATGCGTGTTAACAGAGGCAAACAGCATGACAACATCATGTTAGAAACGGAATGTTAATTAAGAAAATATTCAAGGCACAGAGTACATGCAACAACAATCTGTGCATAAAGGTATAAGCTACAGCTCCAAGTAGGCATCTATCTTACATGATGACTGGGTTTACTCGAGTGGAAAGGTATAAGCTAGTAAAAAATCTGTGCATAAAGTTCATACATTGTAACATATGCAAGCAAAAGAATAAATATTTATAAGATCTTTGACAGAATATTGACATGATATGCATATATAATTGCTCAATCCCTGATTGTCACATAATCGAAGAAACATGCTCTCTAATTAGCATTGTAATCAAGAAAGAAAAAAAAAAACCCACGCATGTGTAAGAGTTGTTAGAACAGAAATATAATGCCGATTAGCTTAATATAGGCATGCCATGTTAAACAAGACTTGCTAGAAACAAATTTGTAATGATAACTGAGCACCATAAAAAGATGCCAAACTGAGGAATTGTTACAAGCACAAAATTGGTGCTAGGATAACAGAAAACTAGATATGCACTTCTTGGGAGCAACATAACAATTATCTGAGGGAATTTTTTTTAACATAGATTGGAGAACTAGCTAACTATGATACACTACAAAATTTGTTTTCATTAAATTAGGCCCACTTTGGGTGAGGCGCAGATTCAACAGTTATCTCTTCTGGACAATCAGCTGAAATTGATAACAAAGCCACCATGACCAATCCTAAAATGCCAACTTCAACAGCATTTTATAACAAAGAGAGATATGGCACTTCGAAGACACAAATTAGTTTTTATATGCTATACAGACCAACGACTTCACAGCGAAATGCATTATGGACTTCTAACTCATCTGGAAGTTCCATCTATAGATAAAATGCTTAGTTTGCACAAAACAAAGAGCTTTTATTTTCTATGCCACTAACATTATTCTTTCTCCTCTTCTAGTGTATATTTCAAAATAATTAAATACAATGAATCATGAAGAAGAAATATCTGCCAAAATCGTCATGACAAAATATAACAATATATGGAAAAGAAGAATTTCGACTTGACACACGTTTCTTATTTTTAGATGGTTCTGTATCACACATACCACAGAGTGAATCTGCAGACTGCTCAGTATACTTCCAAGGCCCTCCTACAACCCAAGTCAGTTGTCCAAGAGTGAGATTATTATGAAATAACAAAATTTGTACAGCAGCAATATCTCAAAAACCAAATTACATATATTTAAATTGCGAAACTAACAAAAAAAACTAAATATGTTCCCAAATCTAGATTTTTTTTTTCATACAATTTTTGTATATACAGAAAATCATTTGTCCATAAGAGAGAGAGAGAGAGAGAGAGAGAGAGAGAGAGAGAGAATGGCAAGAACGGTTAATATCTTGTCAATTTTTCAGTAGATAAATGTCTTCGTGAAAAAAAAAATCAGCAGAAAATCAAAGTGAACAAAGATATGAACATTTGCCAATCGGTCATAATATATCCATGGAATGCAGATTATAGATGCTCCTTCGATATTCAGGCAAAGCTCAAGTATGGCACCTAACTAGCTTTGTTTTGGAAGAGGTTGTATCTTTACATGTCTCCCTAATAATGGCATAGGAAAACAACAGGAAGAATTAACACCATAATGAGCATTTCAACTAAAATTTCTTCGCCAATGGGTTTTGTCATACTTCTAAATTGTGTTATAATCTTATTCCTGGTTAGTACAGATAAAAACAAGTTAACTACGTGGAAGCTAATCATAAAATCTGAAAAAAAAAATCAGTTATACTCAAAAGTAATCAAAATTTGGCATATGCTAAAAAGTTCATATAAATAATTTTATGTGCATTCTGTTTAACTGATATGACAGCAATGAGCAAAGGGTACTTAAATTAGAAAAAAGGAAACTATATTAAATTATTAATTGAACTTGAAGTGGAACCAAAATTTCTTTGTTACTTCACACGAAAAAGAAAGTGTAACTCCTACAAATACAATCGCTTGGGCATTAGAACAAAGAAGAATAGATAAGTTGCCATGCAGATATAGCAACCATTCTTCAAGAAAAGGAGATTTTCATCATTGAATGATGCATTTACCTAATACTCATGATATGAGATTTTATTAAAGGGCTAATCTAGAGCAATCTGAAATAATCACAACATAGTAGACTGTGATGGATAATGATAAACCTCAACCATTTTAGCATCGGCCACTTTCATAATTTAAAAAAAAAACTAAATTAGAAATTCAAGTTAATTACCTGATCAATGTCAACCTTGTACGTTGTGACATGAGAAAATTTGTGGCACATTTCCTCAATAAATGGGCCTATAGCCCTGCCTGAACATGATTAAAAAAAATTAACTTTAAATAATAACATATGCCACATTTTTCATTAAGATAACCACATAAGTAGCAGTTGTCGAGACATCTAGGTGGAAAACTTTATGCACCGCTATGGTCTTTGAGCAGATTGAAATACACCAATCTATCAGATTAAAGCACTAATCATGTTTTAAGTAATTACAATGTACTTCAAAGAATATTTGATTAAGTAAAACAAATATTCCTGTTCAAGTAAATGCAGTAATATTTTCATCTAAGAAAAGGGGATCTAACTGCAAGAGGTGCCAACCAGTGCAGCATCAAAGAAGGGTCAATGTGCCATTTTGCCTTTGCATACTAAAGAGGTTGTTTCCCAGTGTTCCAGCTCTCAAAATAAAGATCTTCTACCCGCCATGAGGTAAGATGTTCAACTAGTAAAGGAATATTTTATAAACCAAAGTAACTTTGAAGTGTGAATATAATAGGAAATGTGCATCTTGCTCAGACAACATCTTGAAATGATAGCTTTTCCTTCTCTTTCAGTAAACCTCATGATCAGTCCCAAAAAAAAAAACTGAGGCAAGTTATTTCAAGATATTAAGTATCCACGTTCCATATACACTCACATGGATTTAGAAATCTATCAAGATACTCCACAAAGCAAGAACGACATGCAAAAATGATCACTGATGTACAAGTGAAAGATCATGTCAAAGTTCTACTAACCTGACCGTTGGTAACTATTTGTTATAGTGGTACTTAGACATCAAAAGTAAAATAACATGCAACCAGCATCAAGAGAGAATCTTACAAGGTCCGCACCACACAGCCGTGAAGTAAAAGATAGCTGGCACTTTATCATCTGCAACCACTCAGAATATAGATTCTTGATAGCAATTTCACACGGGTCTAGCAATGAGCAAATAAAACCCTAGCATAAGAACCAACTAACCTTGGGCCTTCTTCAGCGCGTCAGTGAGCTGATCCCCAGACTGAATAAGAACAATGTTTGGTGGCCCTGTTTGCATTCACGAACTCAATAACAAAAACCAGCATAGCACAAAAAAGGGGGGAGGGTCATAAGAGAGATCACCCGAAGCGGAGGAGAACAGTCGAGAGGAGAAGAAAGGGTTCGGGGGGGAGAGGCCGAGGTGAGCAGAAGAAGGCGAGTCAGCGGGAGCCAACGGGAGCGGGAGCAACAAAAACGGAAGAGGACTTTGAGAGGGGATAGGCGTGGGGTGCCGCGACGCAGAGCTGATGGCGAAACGGCGGAGGAGGCTCCCAACCCTTCTCGACGCCATCGCGCTCGGCTTCGAGAAATGAGCGGCGGTGCGGCGGCGGCCCGACGACTGGTTTATAGAGCACCAGACCTTGGCCGCGATTCGACGCCAACAACAATTCGCCTACAGCCACGACTAGGTTTCCTCGATTTTTATTGTAATAAATTATTAATTATTATTAATTTTATAATTTATTTAGAAAAAAGGGAAAATAAAAGAAAATTACCCTAAAGAAATTTAATTGGACGAAAATAAAAGAAATATATTAAGGCAACTAATTTTTGTAAACAAATGAATAATCTCATCCATAAAATAGAGAGGGGAAGCCTTTTTTTATTTGTTAGCATCCACATGAACATCTAATTTGAGTACGATACAAGATTATGAAAACAAAATGAAAAGACAGAAAAAAGAATAACCAAAGTCACGAAATTCCTTTGAAACTTTGGTGTCGTTAAAACTCACAAGGAAGGAATTACAAGAGACCAAAGCCAGTTCTATGACTGAAAAAAGTTTCTGTGTTTAGCAAATTCTATGTTAGCTCAGGAATTGATGTTCTATGTGTAAGTAACAATTGATAATGTAGTACACGAAACATACAAACCAGAGTTTCATATGATCTGAATCCTTCTAACGTTTTTCTGTTACTATGACTGCTGGACATATACTAATACTTACATCCAATCAGAACTTAAGCCACCGACGAAGGTCAGGATTGACTCGAGGGGCTTTTGAATGATGATAATGGCTGACTATGCTACAAAGTTGACTAAACCTGCAGCAGGAGCAGTGCTTGAAGTGAATCGAACAGCTCGGCCTGTGGTAATTTGTTCACTTGCAAGAAAGTTCATGCATTAGTTTAGATCTGAACCAGAACTGGAATCAACTAGTTGAACCGACAGCAGAGTTTGGTTTCCGATGGATAACGAAATGGTCGACGACGCGCACAGATTTGAGCGGGTCTGCACCGTAAGCTGACCTCCATTTGCTGGGAAACTTTCTTGTATGACTCAGTTGTAGTGGCTGTTTTGGTTCAGCATCCCAATATGGATCCAACTCCCAGTCCTTAGGAACCTAATGGAAAGAGGAAGAACATGCGGTTAAACAAGGTATATATGGATAGACATTTATATATAACCTCAGAAGAAACACTGCTTATAGATGTTAATGTTCGATTTTCAAGTCCTAAAACCTCAATTCTGAGGATCCCTACTTTGTGAATGTGACATGGGTAAGACATTACCCTCCATAATGCAATCACTGAGGTCTAACATAAAGCGTGACCAACAGTCAAGATTCTTGCATTTAAATTCTTTTTTCAAAAATGGTTTGGACGCATACATAAGGTTGGGAAAAAGTATGCCATCAAGCTTGGACATTTTAGATAATTTATGTTGATGACTAGGCACAAACAACAATCCTGGCAGGTTATAATACAAAGAAGAGATAAGAATCTAATTTTAAAAATCACAACAAATAAATAACAAGTGCATCCTAATGACCAAATTCCTATGTGAAGTTCTAATGTCCAAGATTTGTTATATCTTTCAGCAACTATCATACGGAAGAAAGCATGTGCACTGTCAGAATAGAGATATGTGAGCAGCTTCGGAATGCAGAAAACCAAAAATGGAAGTCGCTATTGAAGTAAATTAGGATAACTTTCTGCTCATAAATTTGGAGAAGTAAATGATACTTAATTGATAAATTATAGTTCTATAATTTGTGATATAGATTTGCATAAAATTCAATGGCGAGGTAACATCAGCATCAGTGCTACATTCTCATGGAAGAAACTCGAGCTCGTAGGAGACACTCATGACAAAGGTGGAAGACTCTCACGATGAAGGGGGAAGGCGCCCCTAGCTCAAGCAAAAGGATTTCATCCCAACGAAAGATGGACACGATGAAATTGAAAGATGCTTGCAGCTCATGCAGAAGGGGTCTCATCCTCATCGAAGATGCTCAAGCTCACAAAAGATGGTCATGATGAAGGTGGAAGAGGAAGGACTCATCCAAAGGCATAGTGGAGTATTGGAGTTTCTCATGCATCGGTCAGCAAGTAAAACTAAAAATTTTACCCATGCCAAGCGGCACAAAATGAAATTTGAAACCATGTTCAAAACTATAGTATTGAATAGTGCACCATACATTGATTACACATTCCAAAAAATGAACAGTAGCTTAACCTAAGCAAATCAATAGATTTAGCAGGCATTGAACATTGCCAAATAGAGTCAAAGAGCCAGCTAAAATTAACTAGCAAGAACTAATATATTGTTTTGGGGGTATATGACTTTTTAAAATTAGTATAATAATTACCAGGCTGGTATAACTTGATCATGTATGCAGTTAGGTTTTTTTTTAGAATAGTGAATGTTGTATTCCAAAGTAAGCTATTGAGAAAATTATTACCTTATCAACAGCAAGAGTGAAGACTTCAAGGTCACCAGCCGCAGTTATATGAAAACGAGTAAATGCTTTGCAATTTGCAATCCGAAGGGAGGAAAAAGCTTCATCAAAATGAATATGAAACCAATTGATGCATACATACAAATAGCTTCCAAATATCAGAGAGACAACTGGAGTAGAGAGGACCCAGAAGTATAGAAACACCGAAGCATAGTAGATGATAGCACCACCCCGTGGAAGTGTCTCAATACCTTTTCTGCAGATGTTACTTCTGCTAACAGCCATAACCTGTGAAGGAAAAAAACTACTAATGGTAAAGCAACTAGTCAACTGAATCTAAAAAAAGCACAGAAATTTGATCACCTCAGGAACATCAAAAGCTGACATAAGATACTTTATACAGGCAGGATAAAGTCCAAATGTCCATTGTTCAATACGAGCCCGCAGCCCACTCGGGTCAGGAAAATGTTCACTTTCCATGGATCTATACCATTCATAAAGTGTGTGATAGCCTGATAGAGGCAAATGACATCTTAGGTACTTTAAGGATAAGCCAATATTAGCTGAAATATCACAAAAATCGATACTGGAGGCTAAAAATACAGCAATCTGGACAAAAATCTAGTAAAGAAGTTTTATAACTATTGTTGTTGGATTTATCCATGTTTTTGCAAGTGGGTATAAGACAACTCAGGTACTTTAAGGATAATCCATTATTAGCTGAAATATCACAATCTGGAAAAAAAATACAGCAATCTGGAAAAAAAAAATCTAGTAAAGAAGTTTTATAACTATTGTTGTTGGATTTATCCATGTTTTTGCAAGTGGGAATAAGACAACTCAGGTACTTTAAGGATAATCCATTACTAGCTGAAATATCACAAAAAAGATAAGGCTAAAAAATACAGCAACCTGAGCAAAGTTCTAATAAAGAAGCCTTATAACTATTGTTGTAGGATTTATTCATATTTTCACAGCTGGGTATTATTCAGTGTACTGGTATGTAAAACCCAAAAAAGTGTCAGGAATATTATCAAATCAGTATTTCAAAACATTCCATACAACTACAAATTGTGAGAATTGGCTGCCTCGTAATAGTGGATTGATTGAACTTGTAGACCTCAAGAAGTCTGCAACTTCCATGTATCATTACCTAGTAGTAGATCTCTCACACACTAAAACTTTGACAAGTTACCTTCAACATCATTGTTTGCTTTTTCAATATTTTATCTTTGTAGACACTTCTAATTTTTGTCCTACAAATTCAATTCCAAGCTGAAATTAAAAAGATTAAGAGTTGCATTTGGCTGAGACAGCCAACATCAGATTTGTCGAAACCCTTGTGTCTAACTTGCCAACTCTATACTTTAGCACCTCTATCATTGTAGGTCATCTTAGAATTGAACTTAGTCTTAAAGATGAGTCAAACAATAAATTTGTTAATAATAAACTTTAAACATATAATGTTGACTATTTGACAATAAAATCAACATCAAGAGACCAACTTGCATAGGAAATCAAAACAAACTGCAGCAATGAACTTATTAGCAATATATATAAATATGGTACAAGGAACCTTCCAAAAATCATACCTGAAGTTGCTAATAGGTGATTGTGGACACATATATCAATACTTAATTCCAAAAGCAACATCAAAATTAATGCGGCAAACAAATGAGCGGAAACATGAAGAACGCCAATTATGGCACGGCTTTTCCGTGATAGTTTTGTAGGCAAGAAGAAAAATGATGCCAATGTCAACACAAGAGTAGCGGCAGAAGACACATAAGAGCGATCCAGCATGTACAAGAATGCTTTCCACATTGTCCTCATGAAATTATTGATGCGGCCTGACCATGAATCATGATGCAAGATGCGGAAAACATCACACTGAAAAATTAATTGAAAACGTTTATAGACGTGTTTCAGAACTGGAGAAATAGTAGAAAGAAGTTTAGAAGCTTATTGATCCATGCTTTTACATATCAAGCAACTAAAGAAGATACCATATGCACAACAGGTAGACAGTTCAAGAATCAGTGTCATTAAACATACTAAAGGAAGAAGATGATACAAGTCTTTCATGAAACAAATATCATAAATTACAATATTGGCTAGGCAAAATTTTCTTGACAAACGATAAATCAAGTGGACTAAAAATTTCCATATTTACCTGCTAGAATTATACATTTTTATTCTTATTTCTCAAATTTTCAATGTATTCGTATTCGCTTCAAAAGTGTCAGGAGAATGGAGAACTAATGGGCGAAAAAAATAAAGAATTTCAAGGAACACCATTTCAGAGACAGATATTCTAGAAAAATATTAACATTATCAGATTGGGTTTCATCATTTGTTTGGTTGACTTTCATGTATATTTTGTGTAAAATTCAATCCTAGCTGCCTAACTCTTGGGCAACCAACTAGAACTATGTGCTAAACGGTTGCAGCACGCAAACTGTAATGTAATACAGGAAAATTGTGTATAAAGAATCACCCATCATGCAAGTTATTAATGTGACAATTATCATTTCATAATTTGTGGCTGCTTTGTTAGTAGTTTAAGTGTTGAAAAACTTGTTATAAGAAAATTGCACATGCCTTCACATAACTTGATGGATTAAGGCTCCCACTTATATGCTGGAAGTGTCATCAGATCATCATCAATAAGAAGTGTTATGCATTATGATATAATCTGAGCTCAAGTTTTTAGCTTCCTAATGGATCAAGTCATTATAATACATCAATGAAATTCATGAAGAAAAAAGAACAATGATAAGTTGGTTTCAAATACACTGCATTAAAGAAATTGAAGGGTGCCAAACCCTTGATAGAAAGGAGAAAACACAAAAGGACTAGGAATTGCAATATATACCAACAAACCTTGTCAAACTTCCATATAGAACACCTCTAAAAGAATGCCAGACTTAGTTATCTATATGACCTGCTTTCTGTTAATGTTATAACAACAGTAACCCAATTAATGTGTATTTCATTTTTAGAAGAAAAGAACTTTTACAAATAAGATCCTAAAGCATAAAATTCAGTCAAAAAACAAAACTGTGTTTTAGTACTAGCATTAAATTTTAAGCCAAATAATACATTTATAGAAAATCACCTGTGGAAACATAGAAAATACTAATAGAAAGTATATGATGCCACCAATGAAATCAAATTGCCAGTTCTTCCTTCTGAACTTCAAAATATTGCCCAATGCAATCTGTGGTCATGTTTGCCAAAAAAAGATGCATGAGAATCAAGACTAATTAGAGAAGATGAAAGGAAGTCAAAAGAAAAATGTACATTAAAGCAATTGGACAGATAAATGTTAATAATAAAAAATTATAAATTTATAAAAAGAAATGGGCTACTACAGACAAAGAGCAAAGGCATTGTCAGACTTACCCTACTAGAATCATCATAAGAAGGATAAGTGGCTTTGCTTTCATAATAACTTCCATAAAAGTTATTGAACTCTCTGAAGACATGTGTAGGATGCAAAAAGGCTCCACCACAACCATTTACAAGCAAATGTTCCACATAAACAGGTTTGTCTGATGGAACGGAAGAATGGCGCATATAATGGTGTAAATCTCCAGCCATGCGAAGTTTACATCTTCCTTTCAGGTAGTCCTTTATCAGATGAGATACATTTTTCCCAGTAACATCATTCCAGTACCAATCAAGAAGCCAACTGGGTTCATGAGTTATAATAATTACACAGTCATTTTCTCCCACCTACAGATTTTCCAATTATCATTAACTATGAATGTTTGCTAGAAATAGCTTACAAAGCACTAGATGAAATTGAAACAGGATCAGGAAAAAAAATAAGAAAAACCACCATTACAAACAGGATCACAGAATCACCATTGTGGTTGCATTGTGCATTTCACTTGTATCTCCAAACATTAACTACACAGACAGAATCACAGAATCACCATGATCCAGTGGAATTATATTCCTTGTTTGTTACAATATTAGTTATTTATTATGAGTCGGTGTGTATTTTAGTGTAATTAGCAGGTTGCTCTATAGTTATTGCTTCAGTATTTAAGTATAGCCAACAAACAAAAAATATTGTCATTTCATGAAGTTTAACTTTGAGAGCATTAAACCAGTGATAATTGCATACACATACAATATCAACCAATAGAGAACTAAGCAACCTTTTTCTGGCATAATTCTGCGAAAAACTTGAACTGATAGACATCAATATCTCCATGCAGAGCCTGGTCAAGACCAAATATCCACCACCCTTTGGGAAGTTCCAGAGCAAAATAACTCTTCTTCTGTGGAAGAAACCACCCACCCAACCAGCTTTTATGGCATATGTACCTCATAAAAGTATGAAGTCCATCAAACCAATCTGTAGAATGAGTAACAGATCACAGTATCAATACCTCTTAAATTATTAACTTGGTGCTCTTTCTCAACAAGATTGCAATTCAAACTAATTCAATACAAGCAAAAATTACAAAGTTTATCCTGAACATCCTCAAGTAGAATTTATAGTAAATGATTACCGACCATGATTGCCAGGAATTATAAAACATTGAGGCCCGTCATATTTGCTTAGTTCAGACACTCCATATGGAAGCTCTGGCTTATTTACTGCAATATGTTCAGGTTTGTACCAGGACGGAGGCTGAAGAGCATCTTCAAAAGGACAGAAAAAGCGTCTCTCATATGTATATGCAGAAGGGTTTGGGTACCTATTGATGACCAAAACAAACAAATCATATAGTACTATTTTTTTTGCACATTGATTAAGGAAAACAATGTCTCTTCATCTGAATAATAAACCCCAATAAAATTATCTTTGAAGGAAAAGTATATCATATAGCAGGAGCAACTAGCTTGATGCAACGAGTTCAAAGAATATGACAACTGCCACACAATATCTTTTACATGCAAAATGTTTACTGAAGATTTTTCGAAAGCTGGTATAAACTGTGCAAGACTATAACTAAATGAGAAGGAGACAGATTCCTTGAGAGAAATCCAAGCTCAAAAAAGACTGAAAAATTACCAAATCAATTGATTAGTCTGATTATAGTGAAATATATACCAGAATCCTCAAGGAAAATGTAATTAAAAGTAAAGTAGCTGACACAAATAGAACTATCTCTCATCAGATAGATAGGTAAATATTCAGCACAAAGTAACTTATAAATGGAAAAGATCAATTAAATATCATTCTTTTAGTCAAGACCTCACAGTTGTCTCCAAATATTTTTTTGTAAAAAGATCAATAAATTTATAAAACATATTCTTGTTTCATTCAACAAGAGCAAGATAATAAAGAATCTTACGCAAGATCTCCTCCAATAAGAAGCAATTTCCCACGTGAAAGAGAACGATTTGAGTCACCAAGCCTCAAACGTATTGAAGGTTTGGCCAGTAGTCGCGCCACTGCATAAGTTGAGTTTCCACCATCACCAGTGTCTGCAATGAAATCAAACCAAAAGTCGTCTCTTTTGGAAAAATGGTCAAACAAAAGATCATCATTTTTAGCTTCATCTGGAACCTTGTTCATGGCAGCCTGATATAAGAAGATTAATTAAATTTCAATGAATATGAATTAATTTTACTAAAGATAAGAAAGAAAATAAATATTTAAATTTTACCTGCATCATGCGCATATCAAATCGACCGACAAACAAAGTTACAGATACCATGAGGTCAAACACAGTCTTAAATAAATCAGTTGATGTTCTGAAGAAATAAATAACAAAGCAAATCAGCAATACTTTCAACTTGGCCTCTGTAGATAGTTCAGAATTTTTAAATAGCTAACAACCTACCCCGAATACCATGGAACCATCTCCAAGAAATCAGGTTTCATTTGTTTTTTCAACTTCTCATATTCAGATAAGGGCGAAGTATGTGTGAGAGCCCATCTATGAGATCTCAGACAGAGTTAGAAGGGAGAATAAGAATTGGTTGTCAAAAGAAAATTGATATAATATAAATCATTGTGCATAATCAAATTGAGAACCACCTTCAACAGTTCTATTGCCATACTCTAGTAATTATACAATGCAAACAAATAAGTTGAGTATCTCAAGCTTGATGACACCACTTTTACAATAAAACTGGGAAAAGTAAATATTGAAAAAATGTGTACCCCGTTGATCGTTCCACCACATAATTAGCCATGTACAGCCCCATAAATGTTGCCCACAATGAAAATATGGGAGATATTTCATCAGAAAGGCCAGGACATGATCCATTGCATGCTAGCTGAATATGAAGATCTTAAAATTTTAACGGCCACAAAAAATTGGAAATAAATAAATAAAATCAATATGATGTGGATAAAATATATTACCTCCCCATAGATGACCCATTTAGAAAAAAGAGGATAGTCACTCGCAGTTCCTACAGGAGCAAACCAAGAAGAACAAATCTGGTCCTTAAACTCATTCATTCGAATGAACTTTGATATCCAAGAATTTGTATCTTGCTTCTTCCAATATGGGAGGGAAAACCAACTTGAACTCTTCCTATCTAAATGTTTTTCGCTAACAATGGCTATGTTTCCACAGTGACTATAGAATACACAGCAAGCAATGCTGATGACCTGCACTATAACAGAAACAGGAAGTTAGCCTCACATTTCAGTAGAACATGCATAGATTCAAATATGTGGATCAGTTAAAGCACTCACTGTACAGTTCTGGATGATGGTCAGTAATTCTGGTTGTTTTCTTGCCACACGAGAAACAAGACCCATATACCAAAGGCCAAGAAATATGATGTGAAACACAATAACAAAACCAACAGAAGAGATAAATATTGTCAGAAACAGAGAAAGATTCATCCGCAAATCCACTCCCATAGATAGGAAACTAGGGAGATGATATAATGCCGCAACAAAGATCCATGAGATATACCTGCAACAATAGAATGTGCAATCAGCTCATAAGTCTCCTTGGCTTTTATTTTGCTAGAACCAAGTGGTGAAAATAGGAAATGAGTGCAATCTACATGATATAAATTAAGGCAACTGACAGATTCTGAGACAGAGAGACATACCATCGACTAAAGTTTGAATAGCTCGGTTTAATAGTCTTCCTAATAAATGGAGAAGAGAAAAAATAGAAAAACCCAATTAAGCAGATGTACATAGACCACCATTTTACATTCTTGTCCAATTTCTGTATTAGAGTGTGCATGTTGTCGGATGATATGAAGAAAAGGCATCCCACTATCACTGCAGTCATAGCGTGCCTTGAATGCTCGTGTGGATAAGGATCCTTCCGAGTTAAAATTGTCCTAACCGTGTCCATCCTAAGGGTATCAAACAAAGGACTCATAGATTGCTTTTGTTTGCCCATTATTCAACTCGTGACAGCATGCAGTGAGCTGTTGTCGTCAAGAGAAGCATGCAAGAACAGCTTTTGAGTTTTTAGATTATAGTGTAACCCTGCATAAAAGCACAGCAATGGTTCATTGCTTCATGTATCATAAAAGCGAGTGTGAGAATGATGTAAACAACTGTTAGTTATCTTTGAAGAAAAAAAAAGCTGGATAAAAGACATGCATTTGCTTTGGAACCATTAGACTATGCAAAATAAGACAACAAAAATAATATCCGAGAGTTGGATGTGTCCCTCTTTTAACCTTGCTGAACTCCTAAAACAACTAACATAAAGTTCATCTTCAAAAGATCAGATGTCTAAAAGGCTTTACCAAGTTGCATAACTCAAAAAGGATGTCCCTGGCCAAACCCAGAGCGGGAGACCAGCACAATCATGAACTTTCGAAGAAAGCCTCAAACCGCATAAGAACGATGAAAGAAATGATTTTGTCGATATGATGCATGAAGGAATAAAAATAAAAATAACCAACGATGGCATAGATGAATCAAAAAAGTTAGTGATTGTGTAATAGATTACTCGATCACTTCACAAATCTTTCTAGCGCAGATCGACAGATTCTGCAGAGGAGCAAATCCAAGGCCGCAGTAAAACGAAGCAAAAGGAAATGACAAAAGATACGATCAAAGAAACCAAAGTCTTCTGCACAGAAACGCCTCTCCCAACTCCAGGCACCAACACCAACGTCGAAATCGAGGCAAAAGAAGAACCCGCGACCTCTTCTGCCTCACTTCAACACCAAAACAATATAAGAAAAGGAAATACCGAACGTGCGCCACGAGCAAATTAGAAAGCGAGAAGAATGAACGCATGGCGAAGAAGAAGCGCCATGCGACGACGATCGCAGAGGAGGAGATGGAGAACCACCTGACTCGACGGAGGAAGAATTGGGGATGGAACAGAGGAAAGGAGAAAGCCAATTCCTTGAGGTCTCCCCTTATATGCCAATTAACAAGTATTCTCATAATTGTTCTGACACGTAAAATCAAAAACAAATTCTGAGGAGAAAGTTGAGTGTGGGTTTTACTTTTTCTTTTTTTTTTCCTATTTCTTTACCTGATATTATCACACCGCCTGTCGCTGTTGGTTCCGTAGGAGCCCCCGCGATGAAGTTAAGCCGATGGCGGTGGAGTCAACGCCGGGCGTCGATAAATAAAAGTCGGGGTAGGATTATCGCGACAGAGGCGGTTGGGCCGAAGACCGGGCAATGTATCCAATTGACTCGATCAGTTTGCGATCAGATCAGACCGCCAGGAATATGCTCGTCTAAGATTCGCCTGTTAGCTTGCCTCGTAAGCTTTCGAGCTTTTGCACCTGCAAGGAAACCGCCTCTCGTTGGACACTGCAATCAATTCAACTAGCTCCTTAAGTCAATGCCCAATGATCGAAGGGAATAGCACTGCACCAATGAGCAACGCGACGTTTGCTTCTCGCCACCGCCTCTGCAAAAGAATAATAATCCATGTTCCGCAGCACATTCGGAGAGTCCAGACCACATGTTCAGATGGAGGAATGATGGGTGCTGCTGCATCAATGGTCGTCGTCATATGTAGCTTGAAAGGTACAGAATGCAACATGCCGGGCACGAAGTAAATGATGAAGAATAAATGCTATCACAGACATAATCTACACGATTTCGAGGCAGCCAATGCTGTTCGGTGTACATATACACATGCAATAATTAAGAAAAATCTGGTAAAAAAAAGTTTTGGAATTACATCAACGCTGACAGAAATGGAAATAAGAGTAATGGGAGGTGTCTAAAAGAGCCAGTGCTTTCTTTTGGGTATCCTTGCTGGGAGATCTGCATAGTAAACATATTGATATCAGATCTGTACCGACTGTATCAAGGCTAGCTGGAGTGCCAAGTATAGGGTTGTGTAGAATTTTATACCATCAGCTTCATACAATGAATTGTAGTGTACTTCGCTCCAAAAACTCAGCCATAGTTCTGGAATGCAAGGATCGATGTCAATTAATGTAGGCAACAGAAATGTTAGGAATTTCTACTTCAACTTAATTCAATCCTTTTATTCTGTATATAAAGAGTAAAGTTGTTCTTATGAGAATTTCAGCTGCATATTTATGCGTTCCACAAGACAGAAAAAGCATAGCCATTTTCAAAGAATTCTCCCTTGATGCGAGATAATGTCTATAAAATAACAGGAAAAAATCCAGTTGAATCGGGAATTTAAGTAATCAGATCAGAATAAAGCATGGCAACCCAAGATTAGAAAAAAATATTAAAGAACCATGAAGCGAATACTTTGGCACATTGAGTTTATCTTGATAAATATAAGTTCAGTCATCTGAAAAATTCTATTTGATAAAACTATAGAAGAGGATGACAATAAATGGTACGTAAGCAAATATTTTCCTCCAGGCATTATAGCTATTTATAAAATATTGTATCCTTTACCTCTCGTTGGAGATTGCTCCTTTGGATTAATTTCAATGAAGCATGTATCCCGGAAGGATGTTAGCAGACAGATTTTTGCCCCAAACTGCCAAAAAATGATGAGATTTCAGAAGCCTCTCAGAAAATATTGCCCTCTTGTCAGCAAATAAGTACTGAGAGTTTGTGAGAATATCAAATAAATGTGGAACATGTAGTAACTGGTTTCTCATCCGGAAACAAGTAATCAATTATATTTGAAGGCAAGTGACTACCCTGTCAGCAGCTGCTTGCAGGGTTAAGTGATCTCCCCATTCACCAGATCTGATGTCATATAAAAATTGCACAAGCATTAAAGTTGGAATCAAAATCAAACTTCTACAGAGGAGCAAGGGGAAGACATGATTAAGATTCCAAACCTTTTCATACTTTTCAGGTACTTCTTGTAATCCATTGGTACATAGCCTTCATATCTTTCCCGAAAATGTTTAAGCTGAGATGGCAGGGATGGAAATCAATAAAGAATATTTACTTTCAATGGGAAAAAAATGAAGAAAGAAAATGCATGTTATAAGAACTAAAATAAGAGTGCAGTCATCATGATTGGTACTGGGTTATTAAAAAAGAAAAGAGAAAGGGAATGAATGGGCTTATAACAAGATAGGACCCCACTTAGAACTGGAAATACGAGGAGGCAGTCTCACCCACCACAACCAGCAGCAGTAGCAGCGAAAAATTAGCTATACTTCATTTTATAAAACATCGCAATACAAAATTGCAGCACCTAAAACTTTCTCAAAAAATACCATTGGGGTGACATGGATTCAAAAAGTTGAACCTCATTTAAGTTTACAAAGTGATCCATATGATTTCATTTCATTTAATTACAAAATGTTGTATTATCTAATTCATTTGAAGTGCCTTTCAGCATGAAAAATATCAGGTTTTGTGGATGAAGCATTGACTTACATAATGTCTATGGGGAGGAGGAAGTCTCACCAACCACCACCATCAGCAGCAGTAGCAGCAAAAAAAAAAACAAAGTTTATGGGCAGTCCTCACATTGGTTTGAATTCCTTCGATTTTAAAATGATGCCTTATCTAATTCATTCTTTACTGTTTTTTCAATGGGAAAGAAATATCAGGTTTTGTGCATGAAGCATTGACTTAGGTAATGTCTATGCGGAGGAGGAAGGATCACCTACCACCACCACCAGCAGTAGCAGCAAAAAAAAGTTTATCGACAGTCCTCAAAAGTGAAATTTATTGTTTCAATTAGCTATACTTTGTTTGATATAACATCACATAAATAAACACCTTGTCTTCCCGAAAATGAATACCACGATGGTGTCACACAGACTCAAAAAGTTAAATCTCATTTACAGAGTGAACACCACTGGTTTGAATTCCTTCTATTTTAAAGTGATGTCTTAACTAATTCATTTCCTTATTTTGTTTCAGTGGGAAAGAAATATCAGCTCTTGTGCATGAAGCATTGACTTAGGTAAGCAAATAACATATCAGTGGAAATTTAACAAATGATATGCCAAACACCCATCATTATAAACAGACATAAGATACGAAATCTAATCCAAATAATTTTGGTAATTTTCTCATCTAGAAATAACCTAATCAAGAAGCATTATACTGAACAGTTTATTCTCTTCTAGTATCACAATTATTGAAAAGAAATGAGAAAAAAAAAAAGCATACAAGAAAGACAAAAAAGATACCTGCTTTACAACAGCCTTCCTCACATGCTTGTGATATTCTGGATTGTGAAAAAGCTGGTCTGCTAATGCTCGAAACTGCTTAATAAGGAAATTTTGCTCCATGAATAAAGAGTTCAACAAAAAAACATCATTATAGGTTACCAAGTAGATGGATAATTATTATTCACCTGACAATTTCCATCTCCTTCAACATGGAATTCAGCTAAGCCATACATGGACAGTCTGCAGACAAGAGGCTTGGTTAAAAATCGTATGATGCATAGACCAACAAAACTCCATGCTAAAGATGTATAGGTAGGTATGGTAAACATATGGAGTATGAAAAATTGCAGATTCTTCTTTGAACACAGGTTGGTTTTACTCTGCAAAAATGGAATCAAACATTACAATAGGTATATATCTTAAGTTTGAGTGGTAAACTAATCACCTAAACGTTCTACTTTATACATTATCTTTCAGAATGCTAAAATATATAGGAAGCAAAAAAGTATCACAATATAGGAATAAGTTTGAGATGAAGACTACTTACTAGTAAAAATAAATTTAGAGCTCAAGTTAAGCAACTGCCTTGTAACCTGTTAGATTACAGCTTTTCGCTTGAATGGTTGAACAGTTGAACTGACTTGATTATATGCGAAAATATCCAAAATAGCAAGAGAAAGAACTGCATCCGAGACCATATTGGCCTTCTCAAAGTCACGAATGATGACAGGAATTTACAGGCAAGTGCACTTTGACAAAGTTCACGACACAAACAAAGTTAGTATTTAGCACATACCTTTCTGATAGCCTTTCATGATCTAAAGTTGCATTGTTGACATCAGGAATTTGTCCATTAACTCGAGGAGTATGCTGTCCAGTAAATCATAACCACCAGAAATCAATACTCAAAGATATCATTTTGGGCTATTTGCAATTATTAAGGAAAACAAAATTGACAGATTTAGTAACATATGCAACTGTAAAAAGAAAATGTTTTGGCATTGTTGAATTTGAGCATGGATTAAGAAAAATGACATACCGGAATAGAGTCCAAATGAGACAAGCGTTTCCCTAGATTCTTGGCATTATTATGATTTGCTTCAGCTAGAATGCTACCGATTGTTATATCATCCTCACTCTCTTGAATGTAGCTGCTTCTGCTTGAACTGGAGCTCTCCCGGAGGTAGTCAGGTTGTCCAGACATGTTTTCTTAAGAAAAGCACATCTGTTGCTAGTTGCAATTTCCACAAATTCCTCGAACTGAGAAACTCTCAGTCTTAGAACTGAGACTTAACTGTTGAAAGAAAAACTATATATATCAAAGACAGTTGAAGGAAACATGGACTAATATAATCAAAATCGAAGTTCAGGGAACTAGACAAAATCATGAACCTCCACTGGTGCATTTGCTGATCTAACAAACAATTCAAAAAATAATAATAATACTAATATACATAGCTATTTAATATACTCTTCCTTCTCTCACGAATGCAATAATTTTCACTAATTCTTTACTTGTCGGGGCTAAAGCGAAATGAATAGACAAACAAGCAATTAATAGATCCGGAGAATCTACCTTGCAATCAGCCAAAGACACTTACACAGTACACGTACGCATCTCAGATCTTCCTAAATGGCATCAACCCTATCGAACCGATTAGGTTAGCTCGATCGCTTCATTTACAGCGATTAATTGCAAAATCACTCGACCATTGCCTAACTGAAAGACGATCTATCCGAAACGGGACGACCATGGGGATGAAAGCAAGCGTGAAGAACAGAAATAAAAAAAAAAGAAACGGAAAAAAGTAGAAATTACACAAAGCAAACTGAAGAAGAGGATCGAACGACCACAATCAAAATGAAGAAGGGAGGAAAAGAAAAGAAAAGAAAAGTCACCTGATCGAGGAATCTTAGCGTCCACGGTGGGAGGATAGGAAAGCGTCGCCGTCGATCGCGGGCGTTGGCGGATGGGGTTTTGCAATAATGGTGGGAGTAGGGGAAATTGGACGAAACGGGGCAGTGCGTGGCCGCTTGGCGCGACTACCCTCGCCGTTCGTTGCATAGACGGAGGAAGTCTCCACCGCCTATCTCAAAATAAATAAAAACAATATGAGAAAATTCTAGTTTGCGTAATTGCGTTGCTCTCTTTCAAAATTGCCCCTAAAATTTTGAATTGTCACTTTACTTCCTATAGTTTCGAATTTTTATCAAACAATCTTTCTCCGATTATGTTTTTATAAAACTTCAAAAGAAAAAAAATGAAAAGAATCTCCTTTATTGTCATTTTCAATATTTTTAAAATATTAAAATAATATTTTAATTTTTTTTTCCTATTTCAATATTATTATAATAGCTAAGTCATAATTCTAACCTGAAAATATATATATATATATATATATATATATATTCTTTATTAAATTTGTTTAAACTCAATATCTCTTTAAAATTATCGTTGGCATAAAACTCCGGGTAGCAAAATAAAATTTCCTCAATATTTAAAACCATTAAATATGATAGGCAGGCAACGGAGGACACGCCGTCTGTGGGAATCGAACCCACGACCACGTGGTTAAAAGCCACGCGCTCTACCAGCTGAGCTAAGACGGCTGTTTGAAACGTGATAGGTAATAAAATTAATGTTAAAAACAGAGAAATGAATTTCTTCTACCTACGTCACCTCTTTATATGTATATGTTAAAAATGTAGTACTTTGGCCGTGTTGTTAAGTCCTCTTGATCACCTCACTGTGACTGCCCATAAGAGGTATTTTATATACGTGTAGAAGATATATATTTGTGTTACATTAAGTGTCTTATTTATTCCCACTTTGTATATATTTTTGAGATATATAACCAAACATCAAACACAAATCGAGCACCTTCCTATGGCAAATAAAAAGCCAAAGGACATTAAACCGATTAAACTTTCAACACCATTTGATATATTTAAGACCTATAAATTTTTTTATACAACAAAATATAATTTTATGCGTACCATTTTCTCTCTCTCTTTTTTATAAGTAAATTTTTATAGTACAAAAATCAATCTTTATAAATACTCAATGATCGATACACATGAATTTACATACATTTAAAAATCCTTTCAATATCTAATTGTCCCTCACAAGAGAAATTTTTATTTCTATCACTTTCATACAAAATAAACAAATCATAAATGATAGCATCTAGCTCCTACAATAATATCTTCTAAAGTCTCTTAACATTTATTGGTAAATGGACATTATATTTCCAATCACATATGAAGCAAGTCTATAATCCTCCTCCGTGATAGTCTTGGAATCTTCCTCCTTCAACAAAACGGTAGAATATATTATTTTAATGATCATACACAGTTGGTCTCACGATTATCTATGAGGAGGTAAATCGAAAAGCCTTTGAATCATCCTCCTCAAAAAGTGACTATTAAGTCTTTTATACTATTCGGACCTTTGACTTCTTAGGACTAGAATCACTATCAAATATATGGCCATGCTGCTCTTGTTGGATATTGGACTTTAACGCATCAATACGATTTTGTCGAAAAATCATGGTGTCATCAATCGATGAAAGTCAAAATTGACTTCGAAATCGAAATTTATATTTCGGGTAGATAGATCAAGACTATTAATTTACTCAAAACCAATTAATATGGATATAATATATATATATATATATGGACTAATTACACTTACTTTATTTATCCAAAAGAAAAAACTTTAGAATTGTATATTTTGAAATTCTCGCGATAAATAAAATTTATTATTATAATTAGTTTAAATAAAAGAATGATTCTCAAAAATAAATAAATAGTATTATATTTGTAGTTATTGACAAAAAAAGCTTTGATCCTTTATATCAAAAAAATTTTAGTAATTGGTAATCGTTCTTGAATCAAGGGATTTATCTTTATCGATTTTTATTTGAGTTGAATTCATAACTATTTGAATTGTATAATCTTCAATTACTGATATTGGTAACCGACCCAATGCAATTTGATTAACTTCATTTATCACAAAAGCAAGTAAAAGGATCATTTTGTAAAATAACCTTTTTTTTATAGTTTAAATACCTACTTCGGCCGTTCGTGTCGCACTCTCGCCACTTCCGTCTGTAGGATTCCGAGCCCTCCGAGGGCGTCGCGGATCTAGCTCGCTCTTCCCGTGAACCTCCGCCTTGCCGATCTCCCGCACCCCCTTTAACATGCCTCAGAGCTGAGCCGGGCGAGGCCTCTCCTCTCCTCCGAGGCGTGTTAGGAAGCGCGAGGCGGTGCCGTTGACGAGTCCGTCGGCGACCTCATCGAGGCTGGTTCTCTCTCTGCCAAAGTTCTTTCGCTCGTACTATTCTATAGCCGATACTATTCGACTGCACATCGGCGAGTGGCGATTCGCGGAACCATGGAGAGGGGGAAAGAGGCGTTCTTGGAGCGGTTCGGCAAGGATTACGGCTACCCGGATGCTGGGAAGAGCATCGACGACATCAGAGCCTCCGAGTTCAAGCGCTTGGAAGGTCCCGATTCAACTTCTTGCATACCTGGGATGCTAGTTGAAGCTCTAAACTTATCGAATTTATCTTCGGTTTCTCTAGGGCTTGTTTACTTATATTATGCCGTACCATGTTGTACTCCGAAGCGCAGATGGAAGCCGTCGTCAAGGACCTGACCACCAATGTTTACGGGAACCCTCGTATCCGTTAATACCGAAAAGCTCATTCTTTTTGATTTTTTGTTTCGTGATTGTCGATGGTTTCTATACTGAACAATCTGTTATTCCGTATTTCTTATGTTTTTTGTTCTATTGTTCCTCCATTTCTGCTGGATACCCGATGGTTTACAAATGAATACTTCAATGGTTTGAGTGAAAGATAGTTACAATGTCTTCTTTGAGTTCGATTTAGATAGCCAGAGTGATTCCAGCATGGCAACTACAGGCATCATTAGTGCAGCACGACAAAAAGGTGTTTCTGTCCACTGGTCATCAATTACTTCCCTATGCTTATGGTGCAACAGTAATACTTTACTGAACCAGCAACAACAGCACACATACAACAT
>NW_027432916.1:0-1442 GCF_044706935.1 Curcuma longa
CTTTAGATCTGCATAACCAATTAGCTTTATGTGATCGGGAATGATCATTGATAAAGGAGAATCTTAGTGACAAATGCTTATTAGGATAACTATTGACATGATCATTGGTTAAGTGACCAGGTAACTTCATTATCACTGTTAATCATTCGAGAGTATACTCCATGTATGTCAAATGAAGAATGGAGTTGTGATGTGCAATAATCGTAGAAAATCAAATATAGAGAGAATGCATTTCTGGTAATCTCTCCATCTGGGTTGTCTTGAATTTTAGTGGATAAATTGAATGTTTTATTTTGATTTTCATTTTGGTCTTTATAGAGGAATTTTCGTTTGCATTCATGTATGCTTTTTTGTTGTTGCTTAACATGGTAACCTATAGTTTGACCTAAAAAAACCAATATAACCAACAACATTTATTAATTGCAGCCTAATTTCAAATAATATTTGATTATCATAATAATTTTGTGTTCAACAGTCACAATTCTTTCTTTTATACATTTTGGCTGCTCTTAGGAAGGATTACTTTGAGTGGATTCTTCCTGATATCATCAGAAATTGTTATCACCAAAAGTCTTTTGTTCGTGATTAGCATTTGACACTTTTAAAGGCAAATTTCAGGTTTCTTTGTTTTTTTCATTCTCATTAATCAATTCAATACAACACTTTTTAACTCTAATTTCTCATTGATGACACAATATTTGTCAAGATCCTTGGGCGTCATCTTTCAGAACTATTTACAAGTGGTTCTACTTGCAATTTTGGATGGTATGTTGATTATATTAGTCATAAATTTGTACATTTATCTGATGTTTAGCTTCTCCTTCAGGGCTCGCTGATGAAAATGAATCGGTTCGTGATTCTACGCTAAGTGATGGCCATGTCTTTGTTGAGCATTATGTGACAACGTTTGTTTCTAAACATTTTTACTTTCATCCTTATTCTATTTCTTTTTAAATTTTAATTGGGTATTAAAATTTTACTTCCACTTTTTAAGGGGGGGGGGGGGGGGGTTTTATCAAACTGGATCTTTACCTTTGTTGTTACCTGTTGTGGAGGATGACATTTTTAGTGATAACTGGCTATACGAGAAAGCTCTATTGAACTTCTTGGTGATTTTCTTTTTAAGGTCTTTATCTATTAGATTTTTGTGAATTATCTTAGGGATCTTTGTGCATAAGGGCTTATGGCTTTACAGGTTGCTGGAACCTCTGGAAAAGCAGTTCTTGAGGGTGGGAGTGATGACGAAGGTGCAAGTACAGAGGCACATGGTCGTGCAATTATTGAGGTACTTGGGCATAAGAAGCGCAATAAAGTTCTTGCTGCAATTTATATGGTTCGTAGTGATATTAGCTTGATTGTGTCAGGTATGCGATATTTCTTTTTACTGTGTTTTGTTTTCTTATTGTCATATTACTATTTTGCCACTGATTAACAATGAAGTT
>NW_027432917.1:0-1412 GCF_044706935.1 Curcuma longa
AAATCAATCAATGGATCGATTAGGAGACGCAAGTCTCTTTCCCATTACCACTGTTAATCGATCGTAAGATCAATTACACCTTTATCTCTAACTCATGTCGTATAATTATCTCAAGAACTCCGTAATCGATCCACCGATCGATTACGGAGCCTTAATCGATCGTTCGATCGATTCCATCACTTACGAACTTCACAGTAGACGTCGTAATCGATCAGGGTATCGATTACAGCCCCGTAATCGATCAGCTGATCGATTACGGCTCTTTAATCGATCAGATGATCGATTAAAGATCGCGATTTCCTCGTTAAACCGTGTAATCGATCTGGCGATCGACCGACCAACCGGTCGATTACCAACCCTCTGTTCTACCGTTCTACTTCTGTTTAACGAAATTTCAACCCATACTTATCATATAATCTTATACATATACATACAATTACTTATCCTAACACCAGGTACATACATAACATAATCACACCACAACGATAGACCCTTATGCCGCAGGTGAGAGGAGGTTATCTTACTCATTCGTATAAATCCTGAAACTACGCTATCATTACCTATCAGAGTTACAATAGAAAACAATACTTCATGCCTACAACATAAACTTCATATATGGAATCAGGGAACTAATATGTTGCAGGTGAGGGAGACTTACCGTATTCTTCTTAAAGGATTCGTTTACCCTTACTTAAGCCCTTTTCTCTTAGCCTTAACCTTTGCCTTAGTTTCTTGCCGTTGGAACCTGATGGAAGATGGGATCTCCTTTATACCTCTCGGCCACAACTCACACAAGGAGAAGGAGCACTCCAACCTTCGGTCAAGGAAGCACAAGGGATGGAAGGTTGAGACTTCCCTAGCTTCTCGGCCAAATCACTCAAAGGGAGGACTTGGGCTCTCGGCAAGTGAAGAGAGGAGAGGGGAAAGGGAATATCCACGGCAGGGAGAGGAGAAAATGAGACAAAAGAGGGAGGTGGGAGTTTATAAAGAGTAGAGAGGAGTGCATTCAATGCATTAATGCTCTTGGTAACCTCCCTTCTCATTATTGCACGTTAAGTAAAACGTGGGGTTACCCAATTGCCTTTGGTAACTCCTTCCCTCATTTACTCATGGTAAAGAAAAGTTGTGTTTCTCCTTCCGCGTAAATAAGTTTCCGCTTATCACTTTAATAACAAAAGCATCTTGGTTCTTGTGGCCAACTCATAATTCCTTTGGACTTGCCACTTTCTATGTGGTCCAAGGTTCAATCCTTGGTTCTTCCATTTTCATATTTATTTTTGACCAAACCTATACAAGATGAACCATTCAAGGCTTATGTTTTTCTTCTTATTCCCTCTAAGACTTACTATCAATAGTAACATTCTTATGTCTTATGCTATTCTTCACATAGACCCGCTCAATATCTCGTAAAA
>NW_027432918.1:0-2072 GCF_044706935.1 Curcuma longa
TTCTCCCAAATCTGCAGCTGCTGCTGCCTCCTCCTTCATCACCCATGCACTGGATTCACCACCCTGATACCTATCCCTACTTTTTCTTCTCCCAGAACCAGCAACAACAGGTTGCTCTACAGCTCCTCCCTCTCCTGCCTTCTCTTCTTCTCCTTCCTATCTTCTTCTTTCTTCTCTTCAAGAAATCCAGCAGTAGCAACATATTTCCTTCTTCTTACCGTCATTAATAGCTGCCATCAAGAACAACCCTTTCTTTTTTCTTTTCCAACAACCACCTCATCAGTTTTTCTGGTTTGATTGTGATTTATAGCGCTATTTTTTTTTTTTGAAAAAACTCTCTTTTGTTTCTTTCATCTCCTCTGTTTCTTTATGGACTATGTCCTATGCTTAATTCTTCTTCATTTTCTTTCTTTTTCTCTTTTTAATTCCTTCTCTGCTACTCTTCCTTTCACCTGTCTAATTGAGCTTCTCAAATCCACAACATCATCACTCTTCCCTTCTTCCTAAGATCTTCAGTGCCTTCAGCATCGTTCATCTCCCACAAAATCAATTGCGAAGCTATCCTAAACCCTTCTCAATTGCTCAATCCGAATTCAGGAAAAAGCTCTATGTGCCACTACATCTAAGCCAAAGAAGCACCGTCAAAATTTGCTCCTTCACCAACAAAAGCAAGCTTCAATCCCTACTCTTTATCCTTCTCTACACAGTATCAATTCTTCTTTTCTTTCTACATCTTCTACTCGGTTTCTCCCAAACTCACCGCCGCCACTTCCTCCCTCTTCTTCCAACATCAATTCAGAAATATTTTCTTCTAAATAGCAGCAGCAAATTCCACCTCTTCTACTTTTTCCATTTTTTTCCCTTTCAAGCGCCTCAAATTCCAGCCACGAATAGCAGCGGCGTCCTTGCTGTCCTTTAAGCCCGTCTTCCAGTATTTAACCAACAGCAGCGACATCTTTATTGTCTTCTAGCCATCAGCAGCCCTCCTTCAGCTTCTCCAGCAATCATCAACAACTTCTCTTTCAATTTCAGCCACCAAATTGCAGCCGCAACTCTTCTTGTTTTCCCCAAACCACCAAGTTCGCTGCCCTCTTCCAGAAATCCTGCAGCAGCAAAACTACAGCCTCCTTTCTCTGCTGCTCTTTTTCCAGTGACAGATAGGAACAGGCAAACAACATCCTCTTTTCAGCAAGCAACAACATCAGGTCTTTCCCTTCTTAAACCAGCAAACGAGCACAAGTTTCAGTAGCTCCTTTTTTTCTTCTCAAGAGCAGCTTTCCTCATCCTAAATTCTAGCCATCAGTAGCAGCCAACCTCAGCCTCTTTTCCCAAATTCCAGCACCAAAATCAGCAAACCCTATATCAGCTTCAGTAGATTGCAAGCAATCTTTCTCCTCTTCCACCAACAGCAGTAGCTTCCTCCTAATTTTTCCAGCAAGAAGCCAACTTCTTCCTGCCAGTATTTAGTTCTCCTTTTCCCCTTCTCCATCCCAGCAACCTTCCTCCTTTATTTCCAGCAAGCAATAGAGCTTATTGCTGTGAAAAAACTAAAAATAAAAAAATGCCTGAAATTGCTTCCTTACTCCTCTGTGTTTTTATTTCCATTTCTACCGTCACCACAAGGCACACGTCGAAGCTCCTCCTCGTGGTGATTTTCATTCTTTCTCCTCCTTTCCACACGCCCTGCACTCCTATCTTCTTTCTTTCCCTTTTTATTCTCCTTCTTCATCCTTACTTCCAGATTTTTCCATCAGCCGAACCCTCGTTGCCTACAAAAGCCAGCCACCCCATGCTTTTCCTTTTCCCCCAGCAGCACTTCTTCTCTTTTCTTTAAAACTGCAGTAGCGGCACCTTGCTGCCCTTTTCCAGCTGTCGGCAGCCTTCCACAAAGTCTTGCCCTTTTCTAGCAATCACAAGCAGTTTTCCTCAATTACAGTTTCTTCCCAACAACAGCAACTCCCCCTCCTATTTTTCCAGCAAGCAACAGGTTTCTTCCTCTTAATATTTTTCTCCCTTAATTTTTCCAGCAACAGCATCTTCCCACCAACTTCTTCTCCAAAACCCTTTTTCTC
>NW_027432919.1:0-7083 GCF_044706935.1 Curcuma longa
TCTTTATGTTACGTTGTTGTTATTTTCATATTAAGTTTGATTATTTAATTGATATACTACTGTCGATATATTTCTTTAACTTGAAAATTGTAAGGAGATTAGAAACATATATATATATATATAAGAAAAACTTATTTTGTTCCTAATTTTCCTTTCTAAGAAACATAATTAATATTAAGAGTTGGACAAGGACAAATGAAAAAGCTTCTTACCTATAGCCACCTTAACTGCTAAGGGAAGTTTTGATCAGGGATGCATGCATTGGAAGCGATTCTGTCGTGCCTGCGCGGCAGTCGCATCTATAACCACCTGGAAGGTTCTGACAGATGCCATCTGAGCATGGATTTGATTGTTGGTTGCATTCATTGATGTCTAAAAATATATATATATGTTGAAGGTCAAAAGCTACAGTATTAGGAACCATCATATCGCATTTAGAAATTAAAGGCAAAACATAATTGAAAGCAGAATAATTAAATTAAATTGATCGGTATAGGCAGTCAGACCTTGGCATCCGTTGGAGACGTAAGGATTGCCTTGGTATCCTTTGGAACAGTTGCAGAGATAACCAGGACCATTGGAGGAGTCGATGCACACGCTGTTATTGCTGATGCAGGCATAAGAGGTTAGGTTCAGCTTAGCTACCTCACATGTCTCATTTCCAATGGCCCAGTCCGTCACTACCGGCACCCTGTGACTGTTATTCGTTTGCATGAATTGGTTCGTGGTGATGTAAGATGTTTGGAACCGGAACCAGTCGGCCTCCAACAAGACGGCGTAGCTGCATCTGCTAAATCTCCAAGTATCCGAGTTGTTGAAATCCCCATCAAACCAGACTTTATAGTATTGGAGATTCTTGGGTATGGAAGTCTGGCAGCAACCCATGCCGGAGCAGGAGTCATCGACGATGCTCTGTTCATTCTCGCACATGGACACACAGCCACTCTGGTAGCTATTTCTCCCACGGTCATGGTGGTCGTCGATTATGTAGGCGGATGTATCGCAGCCGATGGCAGTGAACTTGTTGTGTTGATCAGAGAACCTATACGGGGTGTCTCTCAAATTCAACCTCCATTCTGAGTAAGTGACATTGTCGTAATTCGGATTGTAGCACGCCGAGGAAATGTGGTTGAGCATGCGCACTTGGCCCTTCACCAACGAGATATTGAGGACCTCAACATTGTAATAGAATGGCTTCTTGAGGCCACTTTCCATGGTGTAGCAGGTTAGATTGAAACCTCCTCCCATGGAACAATTAGCGCCGGTGCCTGCAGTTTCGGTTCTGTTGCAGATATACTCTTCGCTTTCCCAGTTCCGGGAACAGTTAGTGCCGATGGCGCCGATGCCGAAGGGGTAAGGGATCTCCACGTCGCCGCATGTCGTTTGGCATCTGTCATCAGGCACAGCAGATAATGCAACTGCAAGTAGCAGCAGCATTTGGGAGAGGAGCAGAGACATGGCCAGTGCCGTTGCTGAATGCATAGCTTAATTCTAATATAATTAGCTGACCGATCGATCGATAAGCCAATAATAGTACCCTCTTCATTATATAATCTTCTGTAAAAAATGCATGCTTACACGCATATATAAATGTATCACATAAGTAATCATAATAGCGTTCTACAATCATGTTTGAAAAGTAGTAGCATGGACTTTTTGTACGTGACATCCATTATGGATGACTTTAATTAGGAGCTTAATAAAACGACTCACTGAAATGATACCGCATAGACAAGCCCAAGTCAAAATCAAGTACATTAAACAAAATAAAGCCAAGTCAAGTAATCCTTTTAATAAATTATCAAAGTCAGAAATTCCTGAATAAATTTATCTTCAACATTAATCATCATCCAGAATAATTGATCAACACAAATAATTATAGTAATCTTAATTCATTTTGGATGATAATAGTTAGTGCTCTATAATTGAGTATTTATGAGTATCTGCTTGCTTGCAAGTACTTGTGAATATTTAGATAAACATGCTTGAATAATATTTAGAGATATTATTAATTTAGTACCCATCAATATTCCTATATATTGTCTTTCATAAATGCTCATTCTAGCTAATTATGATTAAAATTTTTATATTTACTAATTCAAAATTTTAATATCTATATAATTAGTCACTATTACCGTTAGACTCAATCAATTATAATTTGTCAGATTCCTCGCATGCATGTTGTTATCTCTTGAATTGGTCTAGCTAGATAATCTTTCCACATTGCTAGCTTATGGCTCATAATATATATATATATGATTACAACCACTCACCTTGTTTGTCTCACTCTTTGTGCTTGCAACTACGATCTAGATTGAGACATTAGTTATCGTCAATCTCTATCCCCGACGACTCAATTGATTAATAACTCCAAGTCAACGTACCTTTTGCACGGAATATATAAAATACAATAAAAAAAATCTCAACTCGTCCTTTTAATATACCTCATTGCTTATGTACGGCTCATTTGATTGAAATCTCAACTCTTTTTAATATATAAAATACATTAAAAAAAAAAATCTCAACTCTTCTCACTGTTAATTTGTGCTTGCAACTAGTACTAATCAATTAACTACATTATATTGACTTTGTCGGATTAATTGGACCTTAATTAATCATTCTCACACCAAGGGTCAACCTCAATTATCATCATCTCTATGCCTGACCGAGCATCTCAATTGATCGATCAACTAACCACCCTCACTCGATTACACAAGGAACGTGTTAAATATTAATCTCGCTAGCTGCATGCCTCACCGGCTACATGGGATTTTTCTTACCAAGCAAGAAACAACCAAGTTTAGGATTATCTGCACAGGAGAATTTGCAAGGGAATTTCCTTCATCGTAGGCCTTTCTTCTCCCTTCACACTCAAGCAATGCACCACGAGCTGTCCATTAATCCTTTCAATAAGCTCTGTGTCTCCTTCACTTGTTCATTTGATTGTCCAAAGTTTCCTCAAGTCGATATATATATATATATATATATCCTCTCCTTCATGGCCAAAATGAAATTAACTAGATGCAAGACTCATTCTTCTCCATATTATATTCTTCAAAATAAATTGTATTTTTACATGTCAGTAATTCTAAGAGCATTATGAACGTCACTTTTTCAGATGACTTATACATGTTTGATCAAATTGCTCGGGATTAAGTAACCACAGAACCCTTGGACCAATTACTAGTCTTCAGCCTGGGAAATTAACCTTGAAGCCTAGAAATCAGAAACTTTTGCAATGTAAATTTCATGCATGCAAGAGGATGTTGGCAGCCTTCATATCTCCATGGAAGATTGGAGGTGAAACGGAAGTGTAAATTTGCAAGAGCATCAACAGAATCAGCAGCAGTGTTTAAGTGCACATCCAAAAGGGTTTTATCTATGTTTTTACTGATCATTTGATCAAATAATTAAGTTACCATTAAGGACAAACTCATAGACCAACAGGGGAACCTTCACTTCCAAGCAACACCCCAAGAGCTTCACTATGTGCCGATGGTTGACTTGGGAAAGAATAAGCATACATATTCTATTACCTGTAGTATCTCTTTGAATAGCAAGTCTAACATTTGTTCTAACTGATTATTTTGCCGTAATAATTGTTTTAAATAAGAATACAAATACTTGATACAAAAAAACTATCAGTACACCCACGGCTTCCTGTAGATATAATGAACTAGCTAGAAGCAAGCGGCAGTTATAGGGCTTGAAGATGCAGGTTAGATTTATTTTCTCATACAGATTTACAAAAGAATTATTGAAAAATGAATCCCTTTTTAATCCAATGAGATTAATCTTCATGACCATGTCATGGTCAAACGATGATGTATGTGGTCGCAACACTATGGTTAAACTACATTGATCTTATCTGACTACATTAACCTTATCTCACGTTCAGCTGTGTTCTGGAATATCTCATCCATACTAAATGATAAAATATCAAAATGCATACACGAGAAAATAGTTAAACAAAGATGCTTTGAGTTTAAACGATATTTTTTACGACTCAAAATCAATAATCAAAGGCTAGAAACAAGGAAACTTAAACTGCGAGTTTGTTACAGTAAAGATAGGTCAGTAATATATTGGCCATGCTAAATGGTAAAATCAAAGTGCACCAGAAGATGGTTGGAGTTGAGTGTCTGTTCTAAAGACTAATTTTCAAGATCTGCATATCTCAGCAGCTTACCTAAGATTTCAGGTGAAGAAACTCCAACAAAGGCTAGGTTTTGGTCGTGTCATTGTTGACAAACCGCACCCAGTAGGTGCCATTCCATGATGGCCAGCATCTGACTCTTCGTCTCCAATGTCTGTCCATTGATAAATAGAATCAAAACAATCCGATACAAGAAAAGTACTTGGAAATATGAAATACTGGTCCATAAGAATCGCAGTAAATGGAATTGCCAAGAAATAGAATTATCCCTCTTAAGAAAAATTATTAGCCATGAGTAAGCAGTAGATCCGAGTAACATTATCATCTTTTGATTCTTTGTAATCAGCAACATGGATACAAACTACTATTCTTTCCACTTCTCAAACTTTGTTGATTAAATAAACTAACAGCATAGGCCACATTGAATTTTGTTTATCTATAGAAACCTTGCACCAAAACTGATTAGTTTTCCATGTGATATGCTTAAGCAATGAACAATTTGATTCCATGCACATTAATAGACAGTTAGTTAAGAAATTTATGAGAAACAGGTCATACCAAGCATATCATCACCACCTGCATTACCTCCCGCAACTCCAACACAACAAAATAAGGAAGTATCGTCTACTTTCAAATGCTCATACACAACATATATGTCCTCAATAGTTGCAACCTCATACAATGAAGTTAAGTCTTTGATACATGATATATCCTGCTCCGTTCAAATGGTTAGAGAATCAAGACAAAATATGAAAGAGTAGATGAACAACAAAGTGAACTTAATAGCTCAAGATAATTTCAAAAGACCTGATCTCACAAAGATTACCCATATTTGGTGGAGAAAAAGCCTCAAGCAAATTCATAGATAGAAAAACATGAAGTGTTCAGTACTATATGCTGATGTCGAAAGTCTTGACTAAACAATAATTTTCAATACTCCCCAACTAATCACATAAAAGCAGCTACTAAGATTGTACTATATCAGGAGAACTACTTGGTGCTTGAAAGAAAACTCTTACGGTGATACTACTTTTCTTTGCCTTCAGACATACACCAATGAAAGTCCTGTAGATGTCACCAGAAACTAACCAGATCTGATACTGATCGGAATTAGTTTCGAATTACAAATGGCAGCCAAGGTTGCAGACAAACTGATGAGGAAGAAGGGTAAAATTGTGCGTGTGGTATCTCTTGTTTTCAGGGAGTTTGTTTGATGAGCAAACAGTTATGACTTATGATAAAAGATGCAACTAAACAATATTGTATTATGAGGTGGGTGCATGGGATTGTAAACAAGTGCAGTCAAGTTGAGTTCAATATTTTTAAACTAGCTTGTTTATTAAAAACACAAATAAAAATCCAGTCAAGCATAATATTTTGTGTTCAATTTTGCCATTAAAAAGCCTATTGTTATCGAATTATAAGCTCAAATAGAAGTGCTTATAATTTAGTTGAAACTTGATTTAATAAAGAAAAAAGAAACTTAAATAATTTTAAAATTTTATTCATGCCTAATGCCTTCTAACGATTTCAATTCTTTTTTTAATCAAAATGTCATTCTTTAAGTGATCTAGAGGTTTTTGAATAATTTTGAAGTTAATGAAGTGTAAAAGCATTGTTATTAATTGTGTATGATATGAAAATTTTAAAATATTGTGTGAAACCAAAACTTGGGAGATCACTAGAGCGAACGTGGTTTGAAAGACCACTTACAAATTTGCTTACACCAAACCAATTTATTTTGAAATTTAAATGAGAAAGCAAGTAAAAATAAAAATAAAAAACTTTTTGCAAAGATAATAAAAATTAACCTTAAAAAGAAAATAACATTCAAGAGTTGAAGTGAAAATAATTTTACATAGAAACTCACACGAGATCAAATTATTTAGAAAACTAGGCAATACACATATAAATACAGAGGATTAAAGTTTCGAAAAAAAAGACACACTTATGAAGACTAGAACATTAGGCAAACAAACACACATAATCAAAATAGCAACACCATTTGCGCCCAAGCCCCTATTACAACCAACCTTGTATATTGCTCCATCCAGTGAGTTTTGCTCTCTATATTGAAAGTAGTATTGGAATCAGCATGATTAACAGTTGACAACCCATCGAGCAAGCTCTCCGTTTCATCAGCATTGTGTTGAACTATGAAAGGGTGTTGCTTAAGAGTTCTCAATCCGTTTAGCTCCTCAACCACTTCCTTCATAGTTGGTCTATCTTCTCCTTTCAACTTTAAACATTCCTTAATAAGTACAGTAAGTTTTTGAATAAATTCTGTATTAGCTTCCAATTTCACTTGATTGTCTAAGATCTCTGAAACCCTATTCTGATTCTCCAACATAGTAAAAGTTGACACCAAAGTCCTTTGTTCTTCAGATTCTTCAAAATTAATAAGCCTTCTTACCTGTAAATAGCTCTAAGAGAACCACACCAAAGCTATCAACATCACTTTTATAGGTCAACTCATATGTCATCAGACACTCTGAATTCGGTGTCACCATGAGTGAATTGCAACAAATGTAGCAAATTGTTTCTGCCCTTGGGAATTGACTTTGAAGCTCCAAAATCTGAAGATTTTGCTGTGTTATCACCATATGTAAAAGTATATTAGATGACTAGCATCTCCATGAAATAATTTGAGGTGAAGCTTTTGAGTGCAAGTAGTCCAAAGCATCAGCTGATTCATATGCAATCCGTAGTCGAGTATCCAAGGAAATTGGAACTCGGTTCTCACTTTCATGAATTAAATGAAACAAGGTTCCATTCGGGATAAACTCGTAGACCAATAATGGCATCTCTGTCTCCAAACAACAACCCAAGAGCTTAACTATGTTAACATGATTAATATGTGATAAAATAAGTGTCTCTGTTCCAAATTGTTTTTTCAAGTCCTCATTTATAATCTTTGGTTTCTTTAT
>NW_027432920.1:0-8240 GCF_044706935.1 Curcuma longa
CAAATTTATTTTTAATTTTTATTTCTATATTTTTATTTTTTATTTGAAATGAATGAAAATGACAAGAAATTTTTAGAAATTTCATGAATTTTCAAAACATACGATCTTCCCAAAATTCATAAATTCCATCAAATTATCAATATTCTCAATTTACTTCTTCTACCCAATTTTCACCTCATTTTTCAAATTTCTTATTTGTTCCACAATATAGTTAAAATTTTCAAGATTTTGAAAATTCTTTATAGGAATACGCAATCCTTTACAAGGACACTTCGCTGCAACAAAAGATGGAATCCGTCATCTCAGAAGCTTTACAAGGTCGGTCACATGATCATCTGTGAGGAGGTAAATCGATAAGCTACAGTTGATCACTACGGAGGAGGACATTACCTCAGTTTCGATGAAATTCGACCCTTGTCTACTACAACAAATTTATTCTACAGTAACCAACTCGATCGTGTTCCAGGGGCAAAAGTGATGATTGAATACACTTCGCAAATGATAGAGGAAGGAGCAGCTTATCTTTCCTGATTGTCTATGTCAAGAGATTAGGTGGAGTTAGAATATTTAAAATGTGGTCTCAACTTTCAACTTTTAGTATTATTTTATTTTCTATTAATGTAATTTTTAATTAATGTAATGTAATTCTCCGGTCATTTAATGGAATTATCAATTAATTTAATGTAGCCGTTGAAAAGTAGCTATTATATTGTAATTCTCCTTGTGCTATGCAATTCTTCATTCTAAAAACATAACATTTGGCAAACACATATACTTAAATTCGTTTCCTCCGACATGTCTCCAAATTCCAGCAGCTCCACGAGTGAAAATGAAGTCTAAGTTGAAGTTGATGACCAAGGTTATGATCCGGGGAGGAACTAATGTTATTGATACTTCAACAAAGTCGAGAAATACTTGAAGCATATCAAAGTAATAATGAGATGCGGCGAAGAAGAAGGTTCGTCCAAAGAAATTGTAAAGCAGGGCACATGAGACTTGTCGAAAGTGGTTCTTTTTCCACAAATTCGGTGTATCCAAATCAAATATTTTGAAGATGATTTCAAATGTGAAGAGAGTTATTCCTTCACTTAATGAATGCACTCGAGAATCATTCATCGTATTTTCAGCATAGGGGTGATCAGGGGCGGATCCAGGATTTCATATTTGGGGGGCCATATTTGAGGTGTATAAATCTATGACTTGTGCAATAGGAGGACAAATTAACATGGATGTGTGTTGTGTGCATATGTTATAGATTTATAGGTGAAAAATTCTAAAGCTTATTCAATTTGGAAGCAGGGCAAAGAAGACCATGTAATAAACTAATAATAATTAATAACTATTAAGATTTTTTTCCCTCTCACCGAGGAGGAATATTAATATATAGTACTTAAAACTCAAAAATAGTTTTTTGAGAGGTGTACGTATATTACGTTGATATTATCATCAATAACGCTTAACAGCTCTTTATAAATAAGTTGATGCAATTGTTCAATAATTTTAAATAATCAGATAAATTTAAAATATAATTAACGGAGATAATATTTGGACATGTCGATGAATTAACTTATTTATATAGTACATATATATATATCATCTAACTTTAAATTTTTAAGGAGTTTATTAGTATTTGTAAAATTATATTTAGAATGCAATCTAATTTAATTATTTTATGTAAATTCCATTACAATTTATTAGCGACTTCATAAACCGAGCAAAAGACAAATAATACATTGATTCTAGGAAAAAGAATCAGTCGTTGAGTTCTTACACTCGTTACCAGCAACGGCCTAGATCTTATAGGGACCTGGACGACGCTACGGACCGGGATGAAAGGGACTCCGAACCGAACTGATAACTCGAGAATGAATCGGAACCAGCTTCGTCGGAACTGGAGAAGAGTCCCGCGAGCCGCTGGGGCACAATCTCGGGCGACAACTTCGCTGTTTCGCCCTCCTCCACTGCCGCCCTCCACCGCTGGTAGAAGAACCCCCTATACGCGGGGAGCACCATCCCCCTCACTGCCTCCCTCACCTCCTCTCTCATCCCAGCGTCCACCACCACCACCCCGCCTGCGCGGCGCACGCCGCCTCCACCGCCTCCACGAATGCCCACATCTGCACCCGCGCCACTCCGGCGCCGACCTCCACTGCCGGAACCTCCGCTGCCAGGGGTCTCCGTGGGTCTCCGCGGGAACGATCACCCAGGGGTCTCCGTGGGCTGGGGGGGGCCATGGCCCCCCCGGGTCCCTTACTACATCCGCCCCTGGGGGTGATTCGTCAATTGGCTTATAGAGTCCCTATCGACCATCTTGACGAGTACTTATGTATGGGTCAATCAATTGTCATTAACTGTCTTTTCAAATTATGCAAATATGTGATTAAAGTTGAACTATTTGGTGATTGATACTTAAGAAGATCGAATGTTGATGATGTTCAACGTCTTCTTCAAATGCATGAGCACGGGGCCAACTAGTGTGTAAACTATGTGAACTAGGAATGGAAAATTGCCCAGTTGCTTGGAAATGATAGTTTATAAGAAGCCATATGGGCCACCAAAAATCGTGCTTGAAGTCGTCATGTCTCAAGACTTGTGGCTACCATATGCATTCTTTAGGATCGCCGATTCACACAATGATATTAACGTGTTGTACAATCTCCTATATTCAATAACGTATTGCAAGGAAATGCCCTGAAGATTAATTTCACGGTAGACAATACTCAATATATAAAGAGGCATTATCTAACATATGAAATATATTTGGAATAGACTACTTTTGAGAGGACTTTTCCTTGCCCGAAGGATCCCAATAAGAGGTTGCTCAAGGAAAGACAAGAGATTGTAAATAAGATGTCAAACATACATTTGGGGCGATCCAATCTCGATAGATAATTGTCAGAGATCATAACTTATAAAGTTATGATTGCAATCACAATCATATTTATCACTATTTCCATATATATTATTACTATATTTATCATTATAATTTCCATATATTATCTTGGCAATATTTATAAATAGGTTTGTGAGTCTACGATAATTATCAATAAAGTATCAATTATTTTCTCTCTATTCTTTCTCTTTATTCTTCATATGTCTCTATGTTTTAATATGGTATCAGAGCCACGATCCTTTGCACCTATCTCTTCTTCCTTTTTCTTTAAATAAAAAAGGTTAGCCCTTTACTTAGGTCCTCTCCTCGTTGTTGGTTTCCTCGATCTCTTCTCCGTCTCAGGTATGCGTCGTCACCAATAACAATCTTCTTCTTCTTCCCCATACTACCAAAATCAACAACAATCCTCTCCTTTCTATGCTGCGATCTAATTTTCTTTCCTCTGTTTAATTTTTTTTCATCTTGTCACCACAACTGTAGTTCTTATTTTTTCCTACACAACAACCCTACTGCTTCTTTTCTTTTACCTTAACACAACAATGTTATTTCTCACTTTTTATATTTTTCTACAATGCTTCTCATCATTTTTTTTCCTTGTAGAAGAATTAGAGTTTCGCTCCCCTCTTTTCTCTTTCTGTTGTGCTTTTCTTAAACGGAGAAAAGTTGGTTATTGTTCCAGTTGGATGTCGAGAACGGTCAAGCCATGAATCAAAAATATACCACTCAATCGCTGCTGGTCCTATCGACGAGAAAGAGCTGAGCAAAGGGGTCAGTGAGGCGCCGGTGATTCCAAACAGACCACTCCGACGCTTAAGTCGGTAGAGAGTGAGACTGAAGAAGAAGTAGTATGCGTGTGTAAAGAATTAGAAAGCCTTTTATTCATATCTGTAGGGGTTTATATAGCAGCTGAAGGGAACATTCCTCTTGTCAAAGGAGCAGGCTGTGCACGATCTTCGAGAAGCAAAGTCTGTGATTAACTGTCAAATGAGCTGATAATACGACATTAAAGGCACCATCTCTGATGGTTTCCAACCATCCAGTGGCTTGACAGAACTGATTATTCTCATACGGTTGTAGATACAAGTGCAGAATTTAGAGAACCAAGTTTGGAAACCTAGTAATCGTCTTTATCCTTTTGACAGCGTTCACACGCTTGGCTGTCTTCTAATACCAAAATGTGGCCGAGAGGGAGATCGAACCCAAGCTAAGTAGATGGGTCGGACTGTTTGAGGATAAGTTTGAGAACAGTGGCCGAGTGACATAGTCCGGCAAAGTGGACGATTAGCAGCCAGGCTGCTGAGTGACAGAGTTCGACAGAGCTGTTGAGTGACAAAGCTCGGCAGAGCTGCTGTGTGACAGAGTTCGGCAGAGCTAGCGAGTGATAGAGTTCGACAGAGCTGCCGAAGTGACAGAGCTCGATGAGTTGCCGAGTGACAGAGCTTGACAGAATGGTCGGTGAGGACCGAGTGACCAAGTCAGAGTGGCCAAGTAACAGAGCTCGGCAGAGTGGTCGAGTGACAAAGCTGCCGAACTACTGAGTGACAGAGCTATTGAGCTGACAAAGTGGCCGAACTGCCGAGTTGCTGGGTGACAGAGTGGGCGAGATGACAGAGTGACAGAGCTACCGAGCTGACAAGGTAGCAGAGTGGTCAGGTTGTGCCGAGCTGATAAAGCTGCTGAGTGGCAGAGTGACCAAGTTGACAGAGTAGTCGAGCTGCCGAGTGGCAGAGTGACTGACTAACCGAGGTTCACATATATAGGTCTTCAAATAAATTTTATTTTCTTTTTACTTCTGACACAACAGATCAATTTGATTTTTGACACACAAGAGCAATAGGATTCCGTCACATCAATTGTCATGGAGTTTTCTTTTTCTCTCTCTCTCTTCCACCGTACGCTCCGCCGATCTCCTCTTCTTCTCTCCGCCAGCTAACTTTCTCCTTCTTTCTTCGAACCACCATCAAAAGTAAGTCTTTCCTTACTTCCTCTTGTTCTTGCTAGAATCCCACATCCACAGTAGCAAGAGCAATATACCAATAGCAACAAAAGCAATACCTTGTTGCTCTTTTGCCAACCTCCCTTTTTCCTATTTTTCTTCTAGCAACCACATCGTTGTCCTTTTTTCAGCTGGCCAACAACAACAGCAATGTCAGCGCTTGCAAAATTTTCACTTTTTCTTTTCCAACCAATAATAGCAATAGTCTTTTATCATTCTTTTTCTTCCTCAACAAGAGCTGCTTTGCAGCGACTTTTCTTCCATCGAATATTGTTTCTTTGTTAGCCATCTTCTGACCGACCAAATAACAAGCTTTTTTCAAATTTTACTCAGCAAACAGTAATAGATTTGCCTTCTTTCCTCTGTTCTAATAAATTTTGATTATCAGAATTACAGTCCTAACTCTTCTTCTTTCTCCAAAATCATCAAATTCGCTGCCCTCTACTAGAACTTCAGCAACAACAAAACTATAGTCTTCTACGGCTCTTTTTCTACTCATGGTCATTGTTTTAGAAGATGTTCAATGACAACCAAACTCGACTTTCCACATCTCCCAATTGAGTTGTCGGAAGGTAATAACGATAAGATAGTAGTCGAGGATATCAATCATAAATTGATTAAAATTTTTGATAACTTAGATTGCAATCGCAACCATATTTATCATTATTTCTATATTTATTATTATTATCGTATTTATCATAATATATTATCATGTTTATCATTGAAGTTTTCATATATTATATTGCCAATATGCATAAATAGACTTGTTAGTCTATGATAATTATCAATAAAGTAGTAATTATTTTCTCTCTATTCTTTCTCTCTATGTTTTAAATGGTATCATAGTCATAATCCTTCACACTTATCTTTTTTTTTTCCTTTTCCTCTAAACAAAACGATGCTAATGAGTGTTTTAAATAGTCTAACATTTTCTAAATCTTTCATTCAAATAAATATCAGAAATTCATCCTTCAGATGTGTTTTTTTAAACAAAAAAGAGAAGGTATCAAGATTAAATTAATTGACTCTCACCGAAAAAATGATGAAGCTATGCGTAGTGACAAATGATATAACGTATTGTTGTTTTAGGAAAAGGAAAATAACATAGGATTTCTGGAGTATAATTGAGTTGATTACGACGGAATAAAATTATTGAAATAGGTAAGAGTCAAATATCGATGAAGTTTTTCGATTTACTTCTGATCATGAAACTGATCGTGCATGTAGAATCGTTGAGTAATAGATTCTATCTTTTGTCAAAGAAAAATAAAAATATTTAAAAAATTGACATATTGTATATTAGATATAATAATACTACTGATATAAATATAAATAAAAAAGGATGTGTTCACAGTTCTGATAAAAATATGTATATTAAAAAGTGAAGATAATTTTTTTAAAAAACAATTCATTCTTCGGAGTAAAATTAATTATTAAAATTAAGTAACTTACAACGAAAAACGTGGTCGGCAGGATTCGAACCTGCGCGGGCAGAGCCCACATGATTTCTAGTCATGCCCGATAACCACTCCGGCACGACCACAAGATATCTGATAATCCACAAGATAAATATATAGAGGTATGTATTTCTAATTGCAAGGTTTTGCTAATATTAACTTCAGCAAAAGTGGAATCCACCACCCTAACAGCCCCACACAGTCAGATCCACGGCCATGTATAAGAAGGTAAATAAAAAAACTGCAGTTGACCATGATAAAGAAAGACATTTTGCTAGTATTAATAATTATGAACAAAATATAATTGTACTAATATTAGACGATATGTTCAAGGGATACATGTCGTTCCGTCCAAATTGGAGAGAATAGAACCAATTCTTCCGTGGAAATAGGAACACACTCTCGAATATATATCAACGGACTGAATATTTCTAGAACGGAACCAATATGTCAGAATAATTCTTAAACGGTTGTTAATATCTCGGATATCAACTGCTATAAAAAGGTAAGCCATGCCCATGGGTACATGTACGCATACATAAACCTTAACTTTCCCAAGTCATTAAACTTCTTGCGCCGAATCCTAACTTGAGCGTCGGAGTAGCTTGTCGGGATCCACCTCCGATGTCATTATAACTCTCTTTTTTAGTACTTTGCAGGCCTCTTCTTCTCCTTCTCTTTGACAACCTCTATCACAGGAACGTGCATATCGACGAGCCTTGAACCAGCATTTGAACCATCCACAGTGTACTGACCGAAACATTAGTATTCTGTTGCTCTTTCTCTACTAGTGGTCATTGTGTTAGAAGATTTGATTGGTTATATAGATAAAGAAGATATTTCATGACAACTAAACTTAGTGTTTGACATTCCCGTTGAGTTTGTCAGAAAGTAATGATGACAAAGATAACAGTCAAGAATTATCAATAATAAATTGATTTCAATTTTTAATAACTTACCATGTTTGAATTGCAATCACAACATATTTATCATTATTTCCATATTTATTATTACTATATTTATCATAATATATTATCATATTTATCATTAATAGCCTCTGCAAGATCATAAATAGGTTGGTTAATTAGCCTATGATGATTATCATTAAGATAGTAATTATTTTTTCTATATTCTTAGTATGTCTCTATGTTTTAATAGCAATCTTGCCTCTTAACATCGCACTATACCCTGGGGCATGAATTTATTGAGCATGATTGAAAGATGGTTAAGGATGCTTCAATAACACTAGGATCTTACTAATTGGGTTTCATTTAATTTGAATGTCTTGGTTGCAAATAGTATCATAGAAAATTTTCACATCTAATCCCATTGTATTAGCATAAATCAATGAAAACAATGAAATTTCGATGCTAATGAGTGTTTTAAATAGTCTAACATTCATAAAATGGTTCTAAATCTTTCATTCAAACAAATATCAGAAATTCATCCTTGAGATGTGTTTTTTTTAAAACAAAAAAGAGAAGGTATCAAGATTAAATTAATTGACTCTGATCGAAAAATGATGAAGCTATCCATAAGGACAAACGATACAACATATTGTTTTAGGAAAAGAAAAATATTCTCGATGAAGTTGAGATAATGCCTCCTTCATCGTGGCTAATTATAATTTTTTGATTTACCCTCTCACAAATGATCATGAGGTCAATCATGTGAAACTGCTGAGGTGTCGAATTTCATCTTTTGCTAAAAAAAGCTTATTATTTATCAGATGAGCAATGATACACTACATGAAAATGTAGCATGAAAATACAACATGACACACTTAATACACTGGATCCTCACATCTATGCAGTGGATCTGGATCACACATCCATGCATATAGTATATCATGTTAAATTTTTATACTACATGTTTATGTAGTGTATCATTTTTC
>NW_027432921.1:0-7388 GCF_044706935.1 Curcuma longa
CCAAAACCTCATATCATCTATGTAACCTGTGTATCGCTCTGTCAAATAGTTATGGAGCGCAATCATCAATGCGTTTATCTTTCCAAGTAGATGAATCCAAGACATGGATTTTGCTCTGTGGTGTGTGCACTTGTTCTGTTTCTCATCAGGAAGGCCACTCGTTGCCATAATCCTTCCTGCTGGAACATGATATAAACACTTTCTCATAAAGATCGAGCTTCCAGAAAATTTGATTGCTTTTGAGTTCCACCTCTGGTATTATCAAGCTAGGGTTGCCTTTTTGCCCTTTGCATCCCTTGTCTGTAGTAGGAAAAAAAATTCAGTGAAAATTTTCTGCCATGAGTAAACTCAAAAGTGACAATGGTGGAGGAAAATATTCTACAAACAACAGAACAACGAAGTGGTAGTTTCTCAATCTTTAACCTGACTGGTGGATTAAATTAAAACTTGCTTACAGAAAGCACCAGTTTTGATTCATTATGCTAGTTAAACCAAACAATCAATCCACATGGGATATTGACAAGGGAACCATAAGCCAGTGAAGTAAATTTGTCAGTTTGTTTGTGAATCTGAAATAAATTTGTATTATAAAAGTCAAATTGATAAAAACATGCTTCCTATACTAAAACTATGTATTCAAAATTCCTAATAACCAAATCTACAAGTTAATTAGCCTCATATTTATGTGCATGCATTTCGAGAACAAGGTCGGAAAAGAACCTGTGCAGAAACAGATTTCTTCAACTCCAGGAACTGATTATAAATCCTTGATAGCCTGCGTTTTCTCTGTCCTCAGATACAGAAGGACGAGCCTTTGAAGCAACAGACATCAGAAGCTGATTACTGATAACCGGTCACTGTTTTCATTATCAAAGAAGCTCATGAACTGATGCAAGCTGTGCATCTGACAGGAGTGCTTGAAGATCTGCACCACTAAAGCCTTCAGTCATTGATGCTACCGTTTCCAGATCAATATTCTTTGCCAAAGGAAGCTAGGCCCATCCACAACAAAATTGTTAGGGTTCTTCATAAAAATGAGAAAGGCTGAACATAGTTGAGAGGATAACACATTCATTTCAGTTTTAAATAAAAAGACAAGAACTGGAAAATGGAAATATTTTAAAAAAAAAAGAAAAGAAAAAGAACTAATAAAGCTAGTTAGCAAAATTTCCAGTTCTTGCTATGGCACTCGTCCAATGATTATCAAGTTTTAACTGATCCAATACTTAAGTTACCAAACACTATATTTTGTTAGCAATCTATGGAGATGGCAAAAGAAAAGCATTAATCCTGTTCCTACCTGCAATTTAGACCTCAGGTGTGGCTTCGTAAATAGTGGTTAGCTTTATCAGGAACGAATAACAAATCAGTTCACGTACAGGCTCCAGAAAAACACATAGAATAAAATAGGCAACAAGACATGACTGTTTTTTTTTTTGTTTATTCTGCTAATACAACAATAATTTTTTTTTTTAATAACATGGTATAAAGCTAACCTTCTTAGACAGAACCTTAAGAATATCCAATCGCTCATGCCAGGATGGAAAATCACAGTAAAGAAGTCGATCAAGCCTTCCAGGTCGCAATAGTGCAGCATCAAGTAGATCTGGCCGACTATTAGACCAAAACATATGAAAAAACTAAATAAATGAGACCAGAATCACAATCAACAATGAAAATAAAAGCATATAAGTCTACTGAATTTAAGAAATACAAAGAACTGTTGTAATGATCGGTCCTCTCAGGGTGAGTTTGTAGCCAACTATCCACTGTTTCTACCTAATGATTACTATTTATTCGATTTTAACACTATGTTAAGTTATATAGAATTACAATTTCCAAATACCAACAAGTTCATGAAGAACATCATTCTTCACTGAAAAGGACTTGCAGTTAGAGAGGATGCAAAGTGTATAGACTACAATTAGTAATTCGACTATATTTAAGCTTAACGCTTGATCAAAAAATACATAGTTCAACTAATATTAAGATGCAAATAAGCATGAGTTCAAGCCACATTGTGTTTGGTATGTTCAGTAGTACAATTAAGCTATAGCTTGAGCTCAAAACATGCATGTCTAAAAATTGTAATTTTAAGCATTAAAATGGAACAGATAAAATTCAATTCAGCAATTGAGCCATTGTTCAAACAGAAATTAGCCATGAAGGATCATTGACTTAGATAACAGGAAATCGATATAAGAATAACGATACAAATGGCCACCCTTGATTAGCATGCCTGAGCTATAGGGTACCATCCAGTTCCAAACTTCATGTTCCAGGTATCCAATGTATCAATAAGTTTTAGCAAATCTTAGTTTTAGCAATGCACTAAACTGTATGAATTCCAAGGAATAAAAGAAAAAACCTACAAGCATGACATAAGTTCCCATCAGCATCACTGAGGCATGACACTCAATTATTCAAACTAATCCTTCAATCATTAACCGTGCATAACAAAAACATCCCAGTATTGCTTATGAAAATATATATTGATGCCCAAGAAGTTATTTCACATCCAGGAAATTGTTAATATGAAAATTAAAACATCACCGCGATAAAAGAATAAGATAAGTAGCAAAAAAATCATGAGAAAACTAACATACTAAATTGTCATTTGTACAACAGAACTCACCTTTTTCCTCAAATAACATAGGTTAACTTAGCAATTCAATAAATCAATTCAAAGAACACTCACCTAGTAGCAGCAAACACAAACACCCCTGTCAATGCTTCCACGCCATCCAATTCAGTTAGCAACTGAAAGTTATAAGACAAATATAGCACAATAATAACGAGTTCCCATTAAAAAGAATAACAACACATTTTAGGTCACATGCTATTGAAATAGTTGATCCAATATTGCATAGAATAACTAAATGACCTTCTCAGTTCCTTTAACAATGAAGTAATCACTGGGATCAAGAGGGCACTCCCCAGCAAAAAAGAAGGGATTTCAATCAAAATATATACAAACAACCGTCATTCAAGTTTCCGATTACAGAAATATAACACAAACCAGGCTTTGATAATTTAGCATCATCCTTCCCACTCAAAACATAATGGCCCACTCAAAACATAATGGCTACATCGTAGCATGATTGACATCCTTCCAATGACCAAACCAGCTAGCCTTTAATTAGAAAGAGAAAAATATTTTAAAAAATTATAGCAACTGTTATTTACACTCCCAACGAAGAACTAATCTGTGACTAATTAATATCATCAAATTGGATTCTTAGTTGCTTGATTTGCTACTGTGTGTTCGACATCAACAGTTATGGTTGTAGCATATCGGCAAAGCGTATCATGAGAATAACACTGAACAATAATTATGTAGCATAATTTTTTATTTGAAAAACTAGTTCTCAATACCACACATATATCCTGTGATAAATAATAATTATTACTTCAACTCAATTTAATCATTCAAAGAGAGAGGACCCTAAAGTTAGACTTTCTATAACAATTCTGCTTTCGGATTATTTGGGTTGGTTGGATTATCTAGTTACGAGTTCATAGGTTTCGGATTGATTTCAACTTCGAATCAAATTTAAGTTGAAAACTTTTTGTAATACCCTTGCTTTAACTCGATCTGAACCCATCCGACCTATCCGAATTGGCACCCCTGCTAATCCTTAATGTAACTCTATTTTATTGTGAAACATTTTACTTAATCCGTCTGTACTCTTCACTTTTGTCATTACACTGGTTAATCTGATTGTAGTAAACTCATGTTTATCACGAAAATTGCAAACATGCATGGAGAAGAGAAAAAAGAGTTTTAATCAAAATAATATAATTAATTAATCATATGATTTACTCCAACTTATATAATATACAATAGTTAGGGTATTCACAGTGCAAACTTTTTCAAAATTTTTTTTTATCGAGAGCGATCGATGTCAAAAACTTAATTATCACCACTTCGGGGATAGCTTTTTTTAAACCGTTGCTTTGGTTCAAAATATTAAATTAGATTTTTCATTAAGACAACGAATCCGTTATAGTATACTTTTATAAATTATATTCTAATTTTTTATAAATTATTATAATAATTCATTATTTAATGTTGCTTTCTTTTTAAATTTATAAATTTTTAATAATTTTTTAACAAATTATTATTTTCAATAATGTTATATATTCATTATATTAGGGAAGATATGTGAATTATTTATGTGATAATAATGTGGCACTTAGAAAATATAAAAAATTTAGGATGAAAATAAAAAAATGCCTCAATTTTTTAACTTATAAGAATTTAAAATTATTCTTTATAGTTAAAATTAATTATAATAAATATATATATATATATTTATTACGCACCCGTGAGCACCGACCGCCGACCTCCATGCGCTTCCGTCGTCCGTTCATCGCCGTCCGACCACCGACCATTGCCGGACCGGACCCGTTGGAACCGCAACTCGCCGGCGCACATTCCGGCATCGAATTCCGGCCGGATTGGGTCGGAATCCGGCCGAATCGCGGTCGGATACCGGCCGCTGTCGACGCGCCGGCGCCGGGCGCGTCGACCGCGGCCGGATTCCGGCAGCGATTTGGCCGGAATCCGGCCGGATTTCGGCCAACAGACACTGTTGGCCGATTCCGGCCGAAATCCGGTCGGATTCCGGCCAAATCGTGTTGGGTTGGTCTCTCCTATGTGAGAGCGGCCCAAGCCCGTGATTCTTTACACGGATGAAACCCTAGCCCTCATCTATATTAAGGGGTCATCTAGGGTTATCTTCGGATGATATAGAGAGAAAAACGCAGCCAAGCAAGAGCCGAAAAAACAGATTTCGTGCAGTACTGTTTCAGCCTGCGCGACGTTCACTTAACCGGGTGTTGCCGTCAATTGCACCGTTGGATCTTCCTGAAATTTTGAGAGAGTATTCCCAACTTGAGGTTCTTCATTCTGAACGGTGGAGATCGTCATTGGAGTCTTCCAGCTGGTGATTTCGTCCCTGTTTCGAAACTGTCAGATTCGGTATTCTTGATTTTAACTTCTTCTATTTGTGTTGTTAAGCGTATGATTACCAAGACGAGTTCTTGATGTTACGCTGAGTAGAAGAAGAAGTTTATGTGCTGGTTGTTGGTGGCTAGAGAAGAACACTTGTGTACCCACTTCTTTGTTGATTTAGTGGAAGTTTTTGGTGGTGCCTCAGGCCGTGGTTTTACTTCTCACATTGAGGAGGTTTCCACGTTAAATCTCGGTGTTGATTCTTATCTTTGATTGTTTATTTCCACTGTGAAAATTTTATTATAGTCTTAAGAAAGTCATTCGATGAATTACGGGGTGTGTTAGTTCGTGTCACATCCCTTCAAGTGGTATCAGAGCGGGTCCATGTGGTGGGAGTTCCCAATAAGGATTCCGTTGGGACTGTTAGGGGGGCGGATCCGTTGGGATCCGTACCAATAAGGAGTCCGTTGGGACTGTTAGGGGGGCGGGTCCGTTGGGATCCGTACCCGATGAAGGAGTCCGTTGGGACTGTTAAGGGGGCGGGTCCGTTGGGACCTGTACCAATAAGGGGTCTGTTGGGACCGTTAAGGGGGGGCTCCCAGTGGTCCTTTGTTTGAGGGGTAGATTGTTGGAATACAATCAAAGTCCCATATTGGAAATATATGGAAAAGATCCTGGGGTTATAAGATGGAAAATATCTCATTAGTATGAGGCCTTTTGGGGAGAGCCCAAGAACAAAACCATGAAGGCTTAGGCCCAAAGTGGACAATATCATGCTATTGTGGAGATGTAGACATTCTTTATACCCTACAAATCGCGGCCGGAATCCGGCGAACGCCGGACCGCCGGCGAGTTGCGGTTCCAACGGGCCCGGTCCAGCGGCCGACGGTGGTCGGACGACGATGAACGGGCGAGGAGAAACACTGTGCAATCGCGGTTTTTGGACGGCTGAGGTTGAGCGCGCGTATAACTGTTATATAATTATATATAACAGATATATTATATTTTAACTATATAAAATATAAGTTATATTTATTTTAACGGTTCGCTTCTTAATAAAAACTGAGCTTAGGCGTTACCTTTTCCCGACCCGACTCTTGCCCTATTCACCCTTCTACTGTCGCTCACCGTCCCTCGTCGCCGCACTCGCCGTCCAGGTAAAATCTCGCCGCTCCCTTTCTTTCTTTCCGTCTCCTCTCCGTCGACTGGTGTCGGAACGGCGTCTCGGTGCGATCTAGTGCCGGAAAACCACCGGTATCTAGCGGCACGGATCGGCGCTGAAAACCCTAGATGTGCATTGTGTTTCTCAATAATATTTAGATATATTTTGAAATTTTGTATGGATTAGGTCTACGTATTTGCTTCTATCTTTTACATCATCAACTAACAACCATTAGTATCTACTCATTTTTATATGCAAACTATACAATAATGATAAATAAAGTTCTTTCCCAGAAATATAATTCATGTGAATTAAGTTTTCTTTAATTTTCTTCCTATGACTCACATACTTTTTAATTTTTCTTGATTTTGCAAAAGTTATAATGAAACATTGATTCTGTTGCAATTAAATTCACAAAACTCCTCTTAAGCTACTTGAAGATATCACAGGCACTAATCAATTTTTAACATCTAACCAGATTGGGTAATCATTTAATTCAAATTAAGAACATAAGCGCGTTGCTTTTTGGTTTATTAGAATTGGAATTGGAGTCATGAAGCTCTATCCATTTATTCACTAAACCAAATTATAAATTTGAATTTGTTTTGCCCACTTCCCTACCAAATCGATACACACAATCTTTGAAGCTCTTCAGGATTTGATTAGTAAATCTATATGATCACTGAAGCAAACAAATTGATTTGACTACTTCATTTAACTACACTCTCTCTAATGAATTGAAAATCAATCTCTATATTTTTATAATCACGTGGAAAAGTAGATTAGAGGTTATGTGCACTTTACCTTGGTTGTCACAGTACAACATATCCTAACTCGATTTCAATTGTTTGCCTAATAAACTTACATTGACTATAGATCATTGCTCTTAGTTTGCCTCTATACTTGTATGACTATGATAGTTTTCTTCCAATTGCTTAGAGAAATTAAATCACCTCTCAAAAGGACTAATAATCTAATTTGGATTTTTTGTATAGCATGACCTACCCAGACAACATTAGTCCCCATAATTTAAAGGTGACCTCAATCACTATATAGAATAAGAATTCCTAAACGTACCATAGAAGTCTCAAAGATGCTTCCTAATGATTATGGCACCAAAACTTATGATAGTAACTACATGTCTAATCTTGTAACTATAAGGTAGTTGAGTTTACCAATCATTCCTCTCAAACTTTTTTCTTGGATTAGTTCATGGTACCATTGTTTAAAATTTCGAGCCGTATCGTAGTTTCAGTCTATGACTGGAAT
>NW_027432922.1:0-8244 GCF_044706935.1 Curcuma longa
CCTAGATCCGACCACGGTTCAGAACCGACGGTTCGGAACCGACGGTTCGGAACCGCCGGTTCGACGGTTCATGACAGGTCGACCCTTAACCTTAACCGCCCAAGACGGTTACGGTTCACGGTTCGGAACCGCCGGTTCACGGTTCGGTTCACGGTTCGCGACGGTTCGAGATTATTATATTAAAAAATTTAAAATTTAAAATTTATATTAAAAAAATATTGAAAAAAAAAAGAGAAAAGTCGATGTAATTAGTGGTGCATATTTCAAGACCGGTGAGAATTGCGTTCGTTCCCCATCAACAGCGTCTTAATATGGATTTGAATTAAATAAAGTATATATATAATTATATTAATTTTATAAATAAAAAGTGTTGTAGAACATTGGTGAGCATGTAAGCTTGTCTCCCGGAGTGTCTTAGTTCGATTCCCAGCTGTTGCAATCGGCAGGTGTTGATTTTTGAAAAAAAAATAAAAAAAATTCAAAAAAACCCAAACCGCCGGTTCAAGAGGGCTTGAACCTTAACCGGCCCGGTTACGGTTCGGCCCGGCTAACCGAGTCAATGGGCCGGGTCCGGGTTTGACCCGGGCCGGGTCCGGGCTGGACCCGGCCCGTGGTCGGGTCTAGCACCACCTAGAATTTTTTTAAAAAAAATTTATTCAATAATAAAATCCTCTGAAAATAACTAAATATATATATAAATAAATAAACCATACAAATTTAATTTTAAAAAATCTTAAACTACTTTCAAATTTTAAAAATAAAAAATTATTATAAAAAATAAAAACTATATTCGAATTCTTTAAAAAATATATAAAATGATGTCTCATATATCCAAAAATAAGTCTCTAAACCTCGACTAACAAACCGAACACACGTATTATTCGAATTAAAAATTTTGGCTATGATAAATTGATTTGTTGGTGAAAAAAAAGAGATTTCTAATGCTTATTATTTTTTTCATGCCACGAGGTTTGGAGGTAGTTTGGAGTCTAGTGGTGTGGAGGCTAGAAGTTATGCTTAAACATCGGTTTATCTTGTGGATGCTAGCAAATAGACACTTGAGGACTAAGGATCGTGTGGAGTATGAGCCTAACAAATTGTGTGAGTTATGCTAACTTCATGAAGAAATTAACCACCACTTGTTTTTTTTAATGTCCCAAGGTTTGTGAGATATGTGGCAAAGTCAAGCATTGGCTTGATATTGGACAAAATTTTACTTCTTTTGACGAGATGCATCAGGTTCTTAGACGACATTACAAGAATGGACGACGAAAAACCAAGGAGTGCTACCTCGGCATCTCTAGTATGATATACTATATATAGGAGGCACGTAATCGAAGGTGTTATCAAGGCATTATCCTGAATTTTGATTGGATTTTTCGCAAGGTGCAAGTACATGTGTATCAGTTTGTAAATCTCAAGTCACAGTAGTATCTAAGTTGCTGGTGGCTCTGTTCCTAAGATGAGATTGGTTTTTGTGGTTTATGGTGCTTTGTATGGCCCGTAGATAGACATGTAAGTGTTGTGATGTGGGGACATGTGGGGCTATAGTATCTTAGTATTGGTGGTGTCATGAGTTTGATATAGTTTCTTGTGTGATTGGTCATATATGTGTGTCTAATGACTAGTGTTATCTGGACTATGATGCTGATCTTTTAATTGTACATTTAAGAAGTCTAACCTCTTTTTTATTTTATCCATATATATGAACCATTTTTTAAAAAATAAAAATTTGACTCTGCATTACCTCTACATCATCCGTATACTGAAAGAAAAAAAAAATACAGATTTATTAAATCGATATGAACATCTCTTAAAAAAATCAAAAGGCGCACTTTATTCTATGAGGAAAGTTTGATTTTTAATAATTTTATAATAATTACGATTAATTACTATAAGATGTACCAGTTAGATAAGTGTCCAACGGTTAAAAAGTGTAAACTGCATAAGATGAATAATTGATTATTTTATTTTAATTAAATTATTATATATAAAATATTATTATATTAAAAATTTATCAAAATTATTTTTAAAATAATTATAAAAGATATTAAATAACTCTTCACAATTATAATTTAAATTTAAATTTTAAAAATTTTAACTCTAAACTCAATACTATTATATCAATTAAAATAATTATAAAAACTAACGATATATATATATATATACGGTTCTGATATACTGCGCGACACCGCCCGCGCGACCCCGTGCACGCCTCCTTCGACCCCCGTTCATTGTCACCGCCCTAGCATCGTCGTCCGGTCATCTCCGACCAGCCGGACCGGGCTCGATCGACGCGCCACTCGCCGGCGCATCGACCGGCGTCGGTCCGGTGGCGGGAGATGGTCGGAATCCGGCAATCGGCCGACGTAGCCGACCGAACACAGTGACACTTGCGGCCAATTTCCGGCCGATCTCCGGCCGCGATTTGGCCGGAAACCGATCGATTCACCGCAAGTGTCCGGATGCTACTGTGCCGGCCAAATCGGGGGCCTTCCGGCCACCTCCGGCCGCCGGACCGACTCCGGTTGACGCGCCGGCCAGTTGCGCGTCGATCGGGCCCGGTCCGGCGGCCGGCAGTGGCCGGGCGGCGTGTCGACGGCGGCGGAAGCGGGCGGAGGTCCGAGGAAAGTGTCCGGCTGCTGCTGTGCCGACCAAATCGGGGGCCTTCCGGCCACCTCCGGCCGCCGGACTGACTTCGGTTGACGCGCCGGCGAGTTGCGCGTCGATCGGGCCCGGTCCGGCGGCCGGCGGTGGCCGGACGGCGTGTCGACGGCGGCGGAAGCGGGCGAGATATGCAAGGAGAAATACTGTACACGGGCGCTTTGGACCGTCGGATGCGGCTCGTGATCGCGCGATAGACGGTCTGATTGCGATCGCGCACGGGCGCGCAGGGATCAGTCGCAGTATATCACTTCTATATATATATATATATATATATATATATAAATTAACAAGTAACTATTGAATTATTAAATATTAAATATTATTATATCAAAATAATTTGTATCAATTTAATTAAAATAATTTAAATTTTATTGAAATTATTTTTAAAAAAGTATAAAAGTTATTAAATAGTCATAAATTTAAAGTGTCTTTTTAATTTTTAGAATAAGAAAGGGGAAACGAGGTTTGACGTTTCCTAGTCGAATCGGCCATTGATCAATTAGTCGTCCAAGGTTGGTTGCGATACATTTATTTAGTGTTACATCTGTCATAAATTAGTATATATTGTGAACCACAGTGTACTACATTCCAAAAAGAAAACAATAACAAAATATGCCATAATTCATTCTGCTTTTTCTAAGAACACGATTCCCCACTGAAACGAAACTACCAGTGGGCTTGATTGGCCAACTGAAAGAGACTTCTGCTCTCAATAATGGAGTAAATCAACCTCCGAAGATAACCAGCGTCGGCGAATTATTCCTTTGAATCGCTTGCGAGCGAGAATGTATGTATCAATTCGATCGTAGAAGAAGGGAAGATAAGATCATCGCACAGATCCGGAAAACATCGATCGTCTCGACACATGAATCAACAATCATAATCTTCCAAACATTACATCTGTGGATCTCAGAAGACTAACAGGGGATCTGCTTGGTGAACCACCGCATGACGTGGAGCGGCGCCTTGATGAGCTCGATCGCGAACTCCACCAGGATGGTGACGCAGAGGCAGCAGGGGCAGACGCAAGAGAGCAGCAACCTGCAGTCAGTTTCAATCCAGAGCTCTTTTCATTCAATCGACTGTTTTGGATAGAATTCCCAAAACGTCGATCGGACGAGAGGTAATTAGGGTTTGGACCACGGTACGTACCCGACGATCCAGACGAGGACGCCGACGACGGAGAGGAGGAGGGCGAGGAAGGCGAAGGGGAGGCCGAGCAACCAACCCAGCGGCCGGCACTCGCTGTCGGAGCACATCCTTCTTCTTTCTTCCTCGATCTTTTGAATCCTCAATCCCAAGCGGCGATGGAAGATGATAAGGGTGGTTGAGATTGGAGGAGAAAGGAAGAACACCTCTCCGCGCGTGGGTTGGCGGCCAAGTCAAAGACGAAAGCGAAGCGTCTCCATTTTGTCGTGCAGTCGTGCTTCACCGATGGGCCCACTAACGCAGAACCTCCAATTTGACGGATACGTGACTACCCGGCCCAAATAAGGCCCATATCAATGTGGGCCCGATAAGAAACTCACACATAATCTTCGATCACGTGCATCGCCCATGCTAACGCATGCCGACGCGCACTCCACAGGCTGCCACGTCCATCTCCTGCTGACGTGTCCCGTGCCAGCGCACGATTTGTTGCGTTCTGTTACGCCGAGAAAACTGGTAGCTTTTCCGGGCTGATCCTGCGGGTGCGGCGGTGTTTCACCAGCACCCAGTAGAGAAGCGGTTTGGACCTTCCGGAAGACGCCGGGGATGATGGAGGGGAAGCAGTCGCAAAGCTCAAGATCCTGTTTTGGGGCATCCTCTGGAGGAGGCAAAAGCGGTGGTTGTTCGGTGCTGTATCAAATTATCAACTTCCATGCTGTGTTAGTACAATTCTCAATTTGGGACTTTATTTAGGGATTTTTTTGGTTCTCCGATTGGGCGATTTGTTGAATGGAAGAAGTTGTTGAATAGTGACTGCTTATTGGTTTCTCCATTCTTGTTGAGAATCTAGGATATTTTCTCCTTCTTCTTGCTTCATCTTTGCATGTACCACGGTTCCAGTATTCCTCTGTGTGATTGTTTGCTGTGTGGAAGGTTTTATCTTCCCATTTCTTTGGATCTATCTTGGTTCGCAGCGTGAATTTGTTTGTTGGTTAAAGGTCATTGTTTAACCTCTGCGGTCGTTGACATAATTATCTAAAGTAAAAGAGTCAGGTAAATCTTCTACGGATCCTTGTCTGTTTAACAAATGACAGTTCTGCTTTCATCTAACAGGTTTTTGATGGTCAACATCTAGTAATATTTGGTAACTTACTGTGAAACTTTTCACGAAACCATTCATTGTCTCTTTCTTTTTTACTAATGTTTAGAGAATATGAATTCATCTACATTTGGAGATAATTTCTTATTCTTATCATTTTATAAAGGAAGTGATGGCTATATTTACATGAATGTTTCATGAGTCGCTCTACATTCCGTTGACTATTTCTGGTCGGTCTCATTTTTATCTCTGTTGTTTCTATGGAAGTAGATAATCTTAATCATCAAGAGTTGTCAGACAGATTCTGCTGCTTTCTAACTGATCCTTTCCAATTTCTGTGGTCAGTGGGTAGCTATCAAACTATGTTATTATCTGATAATTTTGTTAGTAAAAGTTATCATTGTTCCTGTTCCAGTCATTTATGAAATCAAATTGGCAGCAAAGCCCGACTATCATAGTTATATTTTTAGCTTGATTCCCTTTCTTTTATTTTTTTTGCAGATTTCCCAAAGCCAATTTACTAGTTTGTTTTTAACAATATCTCAGATTGGTTCTTCAAATTCCTTCTTCATTGTCATTGATAGTTAACTTGTGGGAAAATGTTCCTTGTATTTATTTAATACTTCATTTTCATAATCATCAGTATGGCTCATGTGTTGCTCCAACAATTTCCTCATCATCTCTATGGCTTATGTTCTCTACAGATCGGATTGAACAATCATCATCTTATTTGGATATCTTCAAAATCGATTAGAGTTTTCAGATTAGAAAAGTTCTTAAGCTTTCTTGTTCTGATATGGTAGGTACACAACAAACAACTACTTTGAGAACATGAGGCACTAATGGCTGCTGTAGAAGCAAGGGATGCTTGGCACTAGTGAACAACCAGTAGGTAAAATACAGGAAGATGCAAACTTAGCTTCTCCTCCATCATCTTTATCACAGGAGCAATGGTGCCAAGTGATGGCAATACAACAACTCCTGCTGCCCTGATCTCATCCATTTTAACAATCCCTTTGAGACAAATGGTAGCTTGAGCTGCAACCCAACTTTCAGTGCCTGAAAACCATCAACTTTGACCAATTGTGCTCCTTTGGAATTATGAAACTATAGAGAAGAGTTTGGTAACTATTGCACCAACATCGATCTGAGATGAGAAACCTTTGCCAATTGACAATATTGATGATGTTCTTAAACAGGAAGAGTGTCTTCTAGAATTTCCTCCTATGGTATCAACAGATCTCAAGAACAGTTCTAGAACTTTGGTGAAAGAGATAAAGATGACAACTAACTGTCCTCATCAGCCTCTAAAACAGAAGCCAGATATGGAATTTGTTTACAAGGAGGAAGAATTTTTAGGTTTGAAGCCCGATGAGCAATTACCATCTAGAAGAATAGACAAGGCCTTGGAACTTGGATCACCTTGGGCTGCTATTAATAAGTCTGAGCCATGGTGGTTGTATTACAGATAAAGATGATCTGGCCTTCTTGGTTGCCCAAAAATCATTGCATCATATTGAGAATTGTGATCTGCCAAAACCCACACAGCTAGTTCTTGTTAATAATGACACTGTGGATGGCAATGGAGTATTTCAATCATCACTAGGTAGAACGGCTAGAACAGGAATGTGTGATGCCAATGATGATTCACATGATCCTTCTAGTCATTGGAGATTAGACAACAAGGATATTTCACCTCGTCAAAGATGCTATGAGCAGAACGGCTCAAGGAAATTGCACAGGCAAGGCCTTTTACAACTTTTTAATTGGTGAAACTCTATGGTTGTTTTATCAGATTGCTTAGTGTATTTCTACTCGAACTACCTTGAATTTATGAGCAACTCCTATTTTAATGAGCAAAACTCTATGGTGCTGTTTTATCAGATTGCTTTGCATATTCTACTTGAGGTTTTCTCCAGACGAATAGAGTTTTATCAGAGTTGAATATTCATCTATTGTGATGTCGTGGTGCATGCGTATGTCATGCCCAGTGATGCCCTGGTTTAATTACTCCAGATGAGGAGTTTTGGGCTAGGAGAAGTCTTCACATGATGCTAGTGAACGAACTCTCATTAACTTGGACTTTCAATTTTTTTATTTTTGTCGAGTCTACATATTAATGGTTCAGTCCTTTTATTCAGGTGTTTAAGATTGGACGTCAAAGTAGACGTAGTCCTAGGTATTGTGAGATGTTCTAACTAGAAGGGATTGTAGGTGGTGTTGAATCTGCCATTGTATTGTATACCCGTATGGAATGATCAATAAAAATGTTTTTGCATCCAAAGGAAAAGCTCGACCGTATTTTACTGATAACACTTGTTAATCAGTTTTACATGCTTTGAATTGATTTACATTTAAATCAGCAGTAAGAATTTGTTGATATCATGCAGTTTCGACAGAGATTGTGCAGAAAATAGACGACCTGAAAGCAACCAGACAACTGAGAAAAACAACCCCACGAGAGGTCAGCTGCTGGAGGCACTTCACCATTCCCAAACGCGAGCCAGGAAAGCTGAAATGTCAGCCCAGAAAGCTCATAATGAGAAAGAACACGTAGTCAAACTGTTATTTAGACAAGCATCTCAGCTGTTTGCATACAAGCAGTGGATATATATGTTGCAGCTTGAGAACTTTTCTCTGCAGCTCAAGATATCAGAGCATCAGATATCAACTCTGTTCCCCGTACTTCCTTGGATGCCTTTGCTGGGTTCGCGGTCGGACAAGGACGAGAAAGGGAGCAAAGGCAACATAGTGAGATGCACAGTCGCCTTTGCGGTCGGATTGGGTTTGGTTGGTGTTGGGTTGCTCTTCGGCTGGACTGCCGGTTGTTTGTTCTCCGTGTAGATTGGTAGAGGATCCTACTGTCGAAGTTCTTAGATCGTGACTGTTTGTTTTGCTCATTCCTGGTTTCTGTCTTTCCGGTTGTCTCGGTACACGATTCTTGATAGGTCATCAGTGGTGATGATAGAATTTCCGGGCTTCACAAGTAGTTTTTTTTTCTTGTTCGCTCATGATAGAAGTTTCCTCTTGATGATTTACATGAGAGGATACTTCATTTGATTGGTAATAAAAGTTTAGGAATAAAGAAAAAGAAGTATATCCTGTATCATTGTACATCGTTTAAAATTTTAATCCATATCAAAATTAAACACTTAGCTATTATTGTTAAAGAGTGATGTTAACTTACTTAAAACTCTTTTAACAAACATAGTGGCATAATCATTCATTTCTTAATATATATATGTTTGGATAACTTGGATTTCGATACAGTATCAGCAGTTCGCTACAAGCTTGCTGACAGATGTGGTCCATGACATTAGTGGCATCAT
>NW_027432923.1:0-7528 GCF_044706935.1 Curcuma longa
ATCTAGAATTTTTACCCAACAAAAAAAAATTCAATAATAAAGTCCTTTGAAAATAACTAAATATACATATAAATATAAGACCTTTAAATAAAATCTTAATTTTAAAAAATAAAAAAAATACTCTCAAATTTTAAAATAAAAATATATTCAAATTGTTTAAAAATATATAAAATAATATCTGATAGATAAAAATAAATCAATACAAATTCGACCAAGTATTGAATAGATATTTGAACTTTGATTAACATTCTTATCTGAAATAAAAATGATGATTAATTAAAATTTGACTTCTTCTATATTACCTCTACATCGTCCGTGTATATTGAAGGAAAGAATACAGATTTATTAAATTGATATGAACATCTCTTTAAAAAATCAAAAGGCACACTTTAACAGTAAAAAAATAAAATAAAATCTGCCACTTTAACGGTCTCACACGGTCTATCTCACGATCATCTATGATGAGGTAAATCAAGAAGTTGCAGTTGGTCACGACAAATGAAGGCATTATCTCACCTTCATCGAAATTTGACCCTTGTCAAGTTCAGCAACTCTACTCTATCATAACCAATTCAATTATGTCCTTAGGGCAAAAAACAAACACACTATATTCTAGGAGGAAAGTTTGATTTTTAATAATTTTGTAATAATTATAAATAATTACTATAACATGTACCAGTTAGATAAGTATCTAACGGTTAAAAAGTATAAAAAGTATCAATTATAAAATAATTAATTATTTTATTTTAATCAAAATTATTATATATAAAATATTATTATATTAAAAATTTATCAAAATTATTTTAAAATGATTATAAAAGATATTAAATAACTCTTCACAATTATAATTAAATCTTAAATTTTAAAATTTTTAACTCTAAACCCCATACTATTATATCAATTAAAATAATTATAAAAACTAACGAGAACTGATCTCCTGCGCTCCGCTCACCTGCGCTACTACCCGTGCGCGACAGCCGATCTCCTTCCGTTCATCGCCGCCGTTCTTCGTCGTCCGATCACCGTTGGCCGCAATCCCGGACTCGTTGGAAGCGAAACTCGACGGCGCACACATCGGCACCGGATTCCGGCCGGATTGGGCCGGAATCCGGCCAGTTCCGGCCGAAACAGGGCAGACACGGTGGCGCCCGCTTTCGCCGGAAATCGGCCGGATTCCGGCCGAATCACGGCCGGAGACCGGCCGCGGTCGACGCGCCGGCGCCGGGCGCGTCGACCGCGACTGGTCTCCGGCCGTGATTCGGCCGGAATCCGGCCGATTTCGGCCGGAATCGGCCAACAGTAGCTGTTGGCCGATTCCGGCCGAAATTCGGCCGGATTCAGGCCGAATTTGGCCGGAATCCGACCACCGGACCCGGCGCCGGTGAGTTGAGCATCCATCGGCTCCGGTCCGGTGGCCGGAGATGGCCGGACGCCGGTGAACAGCTGCGGTGAAGGAGCAAACGTCCGAGAAGAAATACTGTGCGTCGACGGTATTTCGCGCACGGGGAGCGGATAGCGGAGCGCAGGAGATCAATTTTATATATATATATATATATAGAAATTAACAAGTAAGTATTGCATTATTATAAATAAATTTTAAATTTTAAATATTAAATATTATTATATCAAAATAATTTGTATCAATTTAATTAAAATAATTTAATTTTTATTAAAATTATTTTAAAAAATTATAAAAGTTATTAAATAATCATAAATTTAAAGTGTCTTTTTAATTTTTCGAATCAGCCATTGATCAATTAGTCGTCCAAGGTTAATTGCGATATATTTATTTAGTGGTACAGCTGTCATAAATTAGTATATATTGTGAACCACAGTGTACTACATTCCAAAAAGAAAACAATAACAAAATATGCCATAATTCATTCTGCTTTTTCCAAGAACACGATTCCCCACTGAAACGAAACTACCAGTGGACTGGATTGGCCAACTGAAAGAGACTTCTGCTTTCAATAATGGAGTAAATCAACCTCCGAAGATCACCAGCGTGGGCGAATTATTCCTTCGAATCGCTTGCGAGAATGTATGTATCAATTCAATCGTAGAAGAAGGGAAGATAAGAATCATCGCACAGATCCGGAAAACATCGTCTAGCTCGACATGAATCAACAATCATAATCTTCTTAACATTACATCTGTGGATCTCAGAAGACTAACAGGGGATCTGCTTGGTGAACCACCGCATGACGTGGAGCGGCGCCTTGATGAGCTCGATCGCGAACTCCACCAGGATGGTGACGCAGAGGCAGCAGGGGCAGACGCAAGAGAGCAGCAACCTGCAGTCAGTTTCAATCCAGAGCTATTTTCATTCAATCGACTGTTTTGGATAGAATTCCCAAAACGTGGATCGGAGGAGAGGTAATTAGGGTTTGGACCACGGTACGTACCCGACGATCCAGACGAGGACGCCGACGACGGAGAGGAGGAGGGCGAGGAAGGCGAAGGGGAGGCCGAGCAACCAACCCAGCGGCCGGCACTCGCTGTCGGAGCACATCCTTCTTCTTTCTTCCTCGATCTTTGAATCCTCAATCCTGAGCGGCGATGGAAGATGATAAAAGGGTGGTTGAGATTGGAGGAGAAAGGAAGAACGCCTCTCCGCGAGTGGGTTGGCGGCGAAGTCAAAGACGAAAGCGAAGCGTCTCCATTTTGTCGTGCAGTCGTGCTTCACCGATGGGCCCACTAACGCAGAACCTCAAATTTGACGGATACGTGACTACCCGGCCCAAATAAGGCTCATATCAACGTGGGCCCGATAAGAAACTCACACATAATCTTCGATCACTCCACAGGTTGCCACGTCCATCGCCTGCTGACGTGTCCCGTGCCAGCGCACGATTTGATGCGTTCTGTTACGCCGAGAAAACTGGTAGCTTTTCCGGGCTGATCCAGCGGGTGCGCTGGTGTTTCATCGGCAGCCAGTAGAGAAGCGGTTTCAACCTGGGAAACGCCGGGGATGATGGAGGGGAAGCAGTCGCAAAGCTCAAGATCCTGTTTTGGGGCATCCTCTGGAGGAGGCAAAAGCTAGCAGTGGTTGTTTACTTGGGACTTGATGAGAAGAGTTTGGTAACTATTGCACCAACATCGATGTCGGATGAGAAACCTTTGCCAATTGACAATATTGATGATGTTCTTAAACAAGAAGAGTGTCTTCTGGAATTTCCTCCTATGGTATCAACAGATCTCAAGAATAGTTCTAGAATTTTGGTGAAAGAGATAAAGATGACAAGTAACTGTCCTCATCAGCCTCTAAAACAGAAGCCAGATATGGAATTTGTTTACAAGGAGGAAGAATTTTTAGGTTTGAAGCCAGATGAGCAATTACCATCTAGAAGAATAGACAAGGCCTTGGAACTTGGATCACCTTGGGCTGCTATTAATAAGTCTGAGCCATGGTGGCGTATTACAGATAAAGATGATCTGGCCTTCTTGGTCGCCCAAAAATCATTGCATCATATTGAGAATTGTGATCTGCCAAAACCCACGCAGCTAGTTCTTGTTAATAATGACACTGTGGATGGCAATGGAGTATTTCAATCATCACTTGGTAGAACGGCTAGAACAGGAATGTGTGATGCCAATGATGATTCACATGATCCTTCTAGTCATTGGAGATTAGACGACAAGGATATTTCACCTCGTCAAAGATGTTATGAGCAACACGCCTCAAGGAAATTGCACAGGCAAGGCCTTTTACAACTTTTTAATTGGTGAAACTCTATGGTTGTTTTATCAGATTGTTTAGTGTATTTCTACTCGAACTAACCTTGAATTTATGAGCAACTCCTATTTTAATGAGCAAAACTCTATGGTGCTGTTTTATCAGATTGCTTTGCATATTCTACTTGAAATAACCTTGAATTTAGTGGGATGGTATTATTTGCTAATAACATTAAATCACATGATGATAGATGAGAATCAATTCTGGATAAAGCCAAAATCAAAGAAACAATCTTTCAGTTTAATAGACTTGTGACCAACTATATGAAAATGATTTTATTGATAAGATTTTGACATAGATGCTAATATGTAACTGAAACATTTGAGCAACTACATTTAAGACCCACTTTTACACTGAACTTTTCAAACATTCTATGAAAACCTTAGTTTAAGCTACTTCTCTCTTTAGGATTTACCTAAAAATATAATAAAAATTTTCGATGATAATTTTTATTTTTCTCTTGACATCTGAGATTGTGTCACTTCTATTGCTTCAGTTTAACCTTTTTAAATTGATTCAACAGCATTTTCACCAAAATTGTGTCAGAGAGACAAATATTCGAAGCCATTGGGGCAATGACAAATAACTTTGCTATCAATAGGCTCTTTCAGATAAACTAAACAATTTTACTCTCTGCCACATTTTACTCATGCCATCCTCACTCATTTAACATACTTGGAATTTAAATGTTTATTTAAATGTAAATCTTCAGTAACTCTTTTTATTCAACTTATTAGAAGAACATTATAAACAACTGGTGCTGATATTGTTTATACAGTCAAACTAGTTGAATTCATATGTAAATAATAAAAACAAGAAATGAGCAGTTGTAGTAAGTTATCACTACAAGCATAAGTACCATCACAATTGTATGAAACAATTGGATTATATAACTGACGTCTCTGCTCTAACTCTACCAAATGCATTCAAGCTGATTCCTTACTCTCACAAAGTAGAAAAAGGAATTTGCCACTCAAAGCAAAAAAGTACACAGGAAAATAGTGCTACAGTGGTGAAATAATAATTAAGAATCTTCCATTAGGTGTATGCTTACAATTCTCTTTTCTTTTCTGTGTACTGAGTGGTCTCCAATAGAAGGGCAAAGCTCATAATCTAATGTCAAACAACAGAGTTGAATAATTTTAGTCGTCATGTATATAAGTTCTGATAGTCCACAATATTCATCTATTGTGATGTCATGGTGCATGCGTATGTCATGCCCAGTGATGCCCTGGTTTACTCCAGATGAGGAGTTTTGGGCTGGGAGAAGTCTTACATGATGCTAGTGAACGAACTCTCATTAACTTGGACTTTCAATTTTTCATTTTTGTTGAGTCTACATATTAATGGTTCAGTCCTTTTATTCAGGTGTTTAAGATTGGACGTCAAAGTAGACTTAGTCCTAGGTATTGTGAGATGTTCTAACTAGAAGGGATTGTAGGTGGTGTTGAATCTGCCATTGTATTGTATACCCGTATGGAATGATCAATAAAAATGTTTTTGCATCCAAAGGAAAAGCTCGACCGTATTTTACTGATAACACTTGTTAATCAGTGTTACATGCTTTGAATTGATTTACATTAGCAGTAAGAATTTGTTGATATCATGCAGTTTCGACAGAGATTGTGCAGAAAATAGACGACCTGAAAGCAACCAGACAACTGAGAAAAACAACCCCACGAGAGGTCAGCTGCTGGAGGCACTTCACCATTCCCAAACGCGAGCCAGGAAAGCTGAAATGTCAGCCCAGAAAGCTTATAATGAGAAAGAACATGTGGTCAAACTATTATTTAGACAAGCATCTCAGCTGTTTGCATGCAAGCAGTGGATATATATGTTGCAGCTTGAGAACTTTTCTCTGCAGCTCAAGATATCAGAGCATCAGATATCAACTCTATGGGCAACTCTGTTCCCCATACTTCCTTGGATGCCTTTGCTGGGTTCGAAAGGGAGGAGGAAAGGGAGCAAAGGCAACATAGTGAGATGCACAGTCGCCTTTGCGGTCGGATTGGGTTTGGTTGGCGTTGGGTTGCTCTTCGGCTGGACTATCGGTTGTTTGTTCTCCGTGTAGATTGCTAGAGGATCCTACTGTCGAAGTTCTTAGATCGTGACTGTTTGTTTTGTTCATTCCTGGTTTCTGTCTTTCCGGTTGTCTCTGTACACTATTCTTGATAGGTGATCAGTGGTGATGATAGAATTTCCGGGCTTCACAAGTAGTTTTTTTTCTTGTTCACTCATGATGGAAGTTTCCTCTTGAGAGGATAATTCATTTGATTGATGTGAAAAATATTGAATTAGGCTTTAAGGTTTTAAGGTTTGAATCAAATCGGGTTGGATTTGAAATTAACTCAAATTTTGGTTAGGTTCGAATTAATCCGAATTAAGATTCTAGGATACAGTGTAGACAATTAAAAAGTTAAATTTAAATATTTAAATTTGTAAAATATAATTATTATATAATTGAGAGAGATTGGTTATTAGGTATTTAAATTAAATTTTATAATAATTATTATATGTTTTAAATTTTTTATCTAATGATTTTGTTAAATCAGATAGATAGAGTTGGTCCAGTTATTTGGATTAAACTTACCGTAACAATTTTACTTCTCAGTTTACTATATTAGAAGTTAACAGAGATCGGACAGTTGATAGTAAATTAAAAAGTAAAATTAAATAAGAGAAGAGTAAAATTACTAATACAAAATAAAAATTTAAACAATGACTTGTACCTTTTATCATTTTAACTGCCTTGTTTCTTTATGTAAATTGCTTTTCTCACTTCTTTGACACGGCACCCCTCCTCCTCCTCCTCCTCCTCTCTCTCTCATTCAAATGACATTTTTATCCTTTTTTATTTTATTCAAATGATATTTCTATAATTATTAGTATTTTTGTTAATTTTAAATATATAAATTTTATTTTGATCCATATTTTTATATTTTTTAAATTTTTTATAAATAATAACTCCTAAAATTTATAACTAAAAATAAATAAAAGATTATAAACATATAAAAAAAATATTAAAAAAATAAAATTGATAAAAAAATTGGAAAAAAATTGATTAACAAAAAAAATAAAATCAATAAAAAAACAAAATTTAAAAAATAATAAATTGAAAAAAATACAAGTATTATAAAAAAATAATAAATAAAATTAATTAAAAAATAAAATTTATATAAAATTGAAAAAAATATAATAAACAAAATTGATTAAAAATAAAACTAAATAAAATTTATATAAAATTCTAAAAATAAAGTATTGATAAAAATAATAAATAAAATTGATTAAAAAATAAAATTAAATAAAAATTAAATAAAATTGAAAAAATATTGTATTGATGAAAAAATAATAAATTAAATTAATTAAAAAATAAAACTGAATAAAATTAAAAATATATGAGAGTTATTTTTAAATAAAATTAATTAAAAAAATAAAATTAAATAAAAATTTAAAAAAATAAAAAATATATAAATAAAAAGAAGAGGATAGAAATGTCATTAGAATGGGAGAGAAAAAGTGAAAAAGGGAGTACGGTGGGAGGGAGGTGGAAAAAGCAACTCTCTTTCTTGATGCGTTTAATATAAGAAAAATCAATTCAGATTATGTTTTGACAGAACTGATAAATCAAATTGGGTAAAAAATAAAAAATAAGACATAATAAATACTCTGAATAAATTTTCACTACAAAATTATATATTCGAGAAGCATCATGTTAAATAAACACTTAGCTATTATTGTTAACGAGTGATGTTAACTTACTTAAAACTCTTTTAACAAACATTGGTGGCATAA
>NW_027432924.1:0-14499 GCF_044706935.1 Curcuma longa
AAGTTGATTATAGAGCATTGAGTTATTAAAAAAAAAGTAAAATTTATAAAATTATATTAGAATAAACAAATAATCACTAACATCGTAAATATGCCTGTGAAACATAGTACATGCACTGGATTAGTAAAAGCTAAATGAAGGAGGGTTGTAATTTTCTATTTTTTGAGTACAAAAAACCTTTTAAAAGGGATATGATTAGGCGTTGATCCTAATAACGGTGAAGAAAATTTTGTCCTCGTTTGTAGTAAGTCAGTGGCTCTGTTTGTTTTTTTTGATTTTCTTTTTTACAAGTTAAAAAAGATAAAATATTTGAGATACAATCAAAATTTCACATTCAAAATACATAAAAAAATCTTAAAGTTATAAGATAAAGATGCTTATATTGATATAAGAACTTTTAAATAAAATCTAAAAATAAAATTATGAAGATGTGAATCCAAAATTGATAATATCGATTCCATCGGATTTAACAGTGGTATCAGATTGAATCCATATGATAAAGGCTCCTACTAAATCCGTTAGGACCGTTAAAAGGGTGAGTCCATTGGAACCCGGACCAGTAAAAGGTTAGTTGGGACTATTAAGGGAGGCTCAATACCATGGAAAAAATTTTGGAATTATAAAATGAAGTTCGAAGTGGACAATATCATACGATTTTAAAAAAATATATAGATTCCATCAAATCTAACATAAAAAGCATAAATAGACTTGAAAAGAAGTTTAAATGGAGAGAGAATAGATTCCAAGACAAGCAAATAACTACAATCAAATGGAGAACAAGAGGTTCCTATTAAATATCGTCCAACTTAGTAGATGCCCTTTTATGTACACAGGGAGGTGTAGGTGATGCAGGTATCCCACTGTGTGAAGTAACTTCATTGCCTAGCAATCTTCAATGAGTCCTCAACAAGAGCATAAACTACTACGGTTCTACTTGGTGCATAGACTGAGAAGGAACAAGGCCTGTTGTCATATGTACCTTCCTGCATATTCACAATGATAAAGTCATTTTAGAGATAAATACTAGAATCAAGAAGATATCCAATAAGCAAAGTCTTACATTAGCGAAGTGTTCTACTGTGTGATCAATTCGATTGAATCCGCCAAATAGTTTTTCATCAGAATCCAAAACTACCTGAAACGAGTGTATACCAATACCAATGTGGCATTAAATCTATATGTTTGTGCAAATTAGGATAGATTGAAAAGATAATTGCTAAACTATTGAGGATTTAAACTCATATCATAAAGTGAATTTATTCGAGTTGCTCCGCAGTTTGAATGTCATTCATATGTTAAATAAGTTAACAGCTGTTCGATTAAATTTACCTTGTATTTTCCAGGTTTTAAGCAACCAATGCGGTAGTTGAAATAGCTATTGGCCCAATGAAAATTGAAAACAAATACCAAATCTCCTCGTTCAAAAACAATCATCTTGTCTCCCTCATCTTTTCGGGAAATATATTGGTGCTCTGATGTCATGAACTGCAAAAACCATCCAATTAAAACTGAGATTCCAATATAGAAAAAACATTGAACATAGTGATGAAAAAAGACCTTATGCAATAATGTGTTGGTTAATAAAACGTCTTTAATGTTTTTGGACCTTATACGCCAACAAACTATATACCTAGAGTTATTGGTCCCTTAATTTTGCCAATCACCTTGTGGAAATATATTCTGCCCTAGCTTTGATAAGATCTCAGTAGCCTCTGACTCCATCAATTCGTCAAATAAAAAATCATTGTTAAAATATTTAGTTATCTTCTTTATTATACTCTTACTGTCCATAGTACTTGTAGGACTTTCTCTGTTAATGTCAGATATTGAACTATCAAACTCCTTTCCCTCTTTGTTTTATTTGCAACATTTTTGTCATTTTAAGTAGCACAAATTTAAAATACAATATCTTTACTTTTTTGTCATTAAGAACATGAAAATGAGCATTTAGAAAAGTTGTATATCCCTTGCTATCCAAAAAATTACAGAATAAGCATATAGACATGCTTAAGATTTTATGCAACTGCTATCCAAACAATATCAAAAACTTGGTATGCTGATGAGCAAGAGTAAATACCTCATATTTCTCCTCAAGATGTTGCATTGCTTGATCAAATTCTTGCATTCCACGATACCTGAGATACTCTGCATCACCCTGACATTACGAAAAGTAGTTTGCTAAGTATTTATATGCAAATATCCTAAGATAACTTTCTATTACATGCTTGACCAAACATACAAAATCAACCTTAACAGTTCATGTATATAAAATATGCATTAATAGTAGGAAATTAACACCATGTACATAGATATTATTAGAGGTATTAGATAAATAGAGTTATCGACCTAGTGAATTTTGTTCCATATTAATAGAAATAATTTTGGTATCATCATGAGATATTGTATTTTCCCCCCATAAATTCTTCAAGGTATTTGAGCCCCCTTTCTATGGTTAAGAGTATTTTTTCCCACAACTGTTCAGGTTTTACAATGAGTCTATATATACTCATGTAATGACTATCTCATGAATATAGAAGCAATACAATAATTACTTTCCATCAAAATTTTCAGATATTAGGATACACTATTTAAATAAAGGAGCAGTCTGCAGCCTGGATATGATATGTATTCAGTTGGCAAGTTCTCTTGATTTCCTTGAATGACATATTAATATTGCTACTTTCATAAGTAGTTACATTATTATCAGAAAGAAGAATGTGCCCTAAAAATACAAAAATTGGCATTTCTACCACACAGTTGGATCTAATGGATAGCAGTGGAAAGACATTGTATAATTGTGAAAACATGCTGATGTTTGTGTATGATTGAAATTACATAGGGAAAACTGAATGATACAGCAAATGAAGGAGCAAGCATTTCAAATTAGACTAAAAAACAACCTGATATGAATTATCCATTTATGAAGATAATCTTTGTTTTCATTTTTAGTTCACTTTCGTTTTTTTATCAAAATTTTACTTCACTTTCTTGTTATCGATAGTAAAATGCAATACTATCATACCATCAAACAAACTTACCAGATTAAACAAACGACGACATTTGTCAAAACTAGAATTGTTCCCAGGCACTATCACTCCATTTGGAAGATGTTGATCACATCTAGGAAAATCAATCCATTCTGAAAATGGAAGAATTAAAATATAAAGGATTGCATCAATCAGTATGATTAAAGTAAAACAAATTTTTCGAACTTTGAAACTTAAAATCCTTTAAACAAAGTGGCACTATTACCTGGATGCCCAAACTCATTTCCCATGAAATTCAGATATCCTTCACCACCTAAACCCATTGTGAGTAGTCTAAGCATTTTGTGTAGAGCTATTCCACGATCAATCCTTGGCGTTGATGGTTTATCCAGTGCCATAAAATCATACATATCCTACATCAATAGAAAGAAAATTGCAGCCTGTAAAATCAAAATTCATATAGTTCCCAACAAAGATAAATCTAGGTTGTAGTTAATGTTAGAGCAGCAACACAATGAGGATTTTCATACTAGACATGCAAAAATAGTAGATGAGAGCATCATAAGAACCTTGTCCATTAGCCAAAATGCGAGTGTCTTATCACCAACAAGAGCTTGGTCATGACTTTCAGCATAAGCCACACATTTCTCTAGCCACCTCCTGTTAGTGAGAGTGTGAACAATGTCCCCCATATTCCAGTCTTCATCCTTTAACCTGATGAATGAAAATCATGAAAGAACCACCTTTAAAATTTTCCAGTGAGAAAATAAGTAGGCATGGGCACTTAAATTTGCTAGATCTGTCACCAAGAAACATGTTCAGCATGTTCCAGACTAAGTCTGTGTTTCGTTGGGCAGGAAACATTGGTGGAAGGAAACAAGTCAGGGGATGTGAATCATCTGAATTTTTAAGATGCTTCATTCTATTTATTTGGACAACAGATTAAACTACTATTGAAGCCTTGTAACATGGTTATATTAAAATTTATGATAGCATATAACAGTACAAGGAATAATGGAGGCAAAGAAAACAGATTTTACCAATAGAATGAAAGAATCTGAAATAAAAAGTGTACAACAAATAACACAAGTTCCAGAAGTGCTTACTTCATAAATTCAATCCATTTATCCGGAATAGCCATATGAAGACGATAATCAAATCCTACACCACCATCTTCTACAGGTATGCAGAAGGTTGGCATTCCGCTGACCTATTTGAGTACATTAATGCATTTAATAAAAGAAAATTAATGAATATAACCAATAGTCAGTAGCAGTTACTACTGAAACACTAAAAATGAGATAACTATTCTTATATCAGATTGTATATCATTTGTAAAATCTGCAATATAACTAAAGTAAAATCCTCTATGGATTTCAAGAAATCTATTCTCCAATATGTTAGCTAATAAGTTTCATAATGCTTGCTGATCAAATTCATTTATACCGAAATATATATAGATACTGAAAATAAATGAACAGGATGCTTACATCTTCTCCAATAGTAACAGCCTCTGGAAAAAGTGCATGGATCATATCATTTACCAACATCAAATAGACCACCGCATCCACATCAGTAGCATATCCAAAGTATTCATTGTAATTTCCAGTAAATCCCACCTATCATCAAGCAGTAATTAAAAGGGAACATCAAAAACCAAGAGATTCATGCGGCATGTCGCAATAGTTCAAAATTGTATCGCAAAAATATAAGTTCAATAATAATAAGAGAACGCCAAATAGAGTTTTTCCTCAGATGAGTGTACAAAATATCACATTCCTATAATAAAGATCAGTGGCATGAACATATCTGCACTACCGCTACCTCTGAGACAGGGACGTGTGAAATTCCAACCATAATGATAATATATATAGAGAAAAATCAAATTGAAAACTCTGAACTATTTTTGATAGTAAAGAAAGTAGCCTCTAACCCCAAGTCCATTATGAGTGTACATCATTGAGGTTACTCCATCAAATCTGAACCCATCAAACTTGTATTCTTCTAGCCACCATCTTGCATTGGATAAGAGAAATCTTAAGGCCTAGAAAAAGACAAGAAGATGAAACAGTTGAACATTTAAAGCTAAAGAGTTCTGAAAAAAGAAAAGGTATGCTTACTTCCCAACTCCCATAGTTAAAAAGGCGAGAATCCCACATCCAATGATAGCCCCGTGATCCAGAATGGAAATAATGTGAATCGGTACCATTGAATTGATTAAGCCCATCAAGTACATTGTTGCTTGCATGGCTGAAGATGAAATAGATGATGTTTAGAAGAGAGTATATTTCATAAACTATCTGACAAAAATGTAGACCTAATGATATGATTGATGCTGGAGTATTTATTTTCTAAGAAAAGAGAAGAATTTGCATTCAGATTTATGTATATGTGATCACTAGCACCAAAACCATCTCGCGCTTTTGGATAGATGAATATCATGTAATCACATGGATGCATTGGGCATGTAGGCACAAAATAACAAATAGAAAAGTAAAATGACAATGAAATAGATGAAGAAGCCCATTACTTCTCATCCCATGCTTGCATAGCTAGAGGATCAGATGAAACGAAAAAGGCATTTGTTTTGTACTGTATAAAAAAATTACTTCAGCGTACAAACAAGCAACTAACACTTTTTTCCAATTATTAAATTGATTAGCAGACTCCAAGACATTCTAGAAGTTCAAATATAAATTTACGGAAAGAAGTAAAGAACAAAGTAGGAACTTTATGGGTGGAAACCAAAGTAAATAAATGCAGAAGCACATGAACGTTACCTATGATGAAGAGTGTGCATATGTATGTTGCATACAAATGTAGGGGATAAATAATAACCAAAAAATATACTGAATAAACCAAAAAGAATGATGTTACTTTTCATCCTTTCAAGTGAAGTCACCTGTGAACAATATCCATGAGAACAAGAAGACCTAGCTCATGGGCTCTATCAATCAAGGACTTAAGCTCTTCTGGGGTGCCAAAACGGCTGCTTGGTGCAAAAAAGTTGGTAACATGATACCTGCAATCCAATGTGTGGTAGTTAAAACCATAGGAAAGAAAATCTATCAGCATAAATAGCATATCCATAATTGAAAATTGGATATTTGACTTTATCCTATCCTTCCACAACATACTTTTATGCATCAAACATTTGAAGAGTATGCAATCAATAACTCAAGAATTCAGAAATTTGCAGGATGACACCAGAAAAATCCAGAGTATTTCTAAAATATTACTCCTTTTAAAGAAGACAGGTCTGACATACACCAGATTGTTGCTATTTCAATCTCCCAACATCCCTTCCAATGAGTTGTATCTATCTTTAGATGCTTCTGTGAGGGGCTATCATTATTTAAGAATCCCACAATACATTCCATCTAAACAGGTTGTGTTGTAGAAAGGAGGATAGGAACTAATATTGTCATATCGTGGCCTATATGCAAACCATTATACAAGAATGCAGACAAAGAAAGACTAGGATGCTCCCCCATATGGCAATAAGTACACAAGATTGATAATTTAACTAATATTCAAATTAGCGCTCACAAATTGAAAGAAACTAGAGGAGTGAGCACTAAGCTTCTTGAAGGAGTTTCTAAAAGTTTAAAATGGATGTGGGCAATCACATAGTCCCTACATTGTACCCATTAAGTTTACAATGTGTATCTCTTTGTCCTTTTATAAGCTTCATGAAAGTGAGGAATGTAGAAGTATTACCCAAAGCTTTCATAATATGAGTGTGCAACAATATATATGAATTCAATTCACAGAGCCTCTAGCATTTCTGAACCACAATACATAACATCATTAAGGAAATGTGCAACAATAAGGCAGCAACGTGGAAAATATTACCCAAAGCTTGCATAATATGAGTGCTCTTGAATGGCCATTATCTGAACAGCATTGTACCCGAGCCTTTTGATTCGTGGCAAAACATCATCCCTAAAGCTAACATATGTGTTGATCTTGGGCTCCTGCACACGCCCACAAATCACTGATAATAGCACATTTCTTGAAATGTAAATCAAAGAAGCAACAACAATTGATAGCTTGAATTTCACACTACAAATACAAGTTTTGCATCGCAGGTGGTTATTTTTTGCTTTACATTTAGAAAGATGCCTACTTTAATAATCAAAATAGAAGGAAAAAATTCATTACTAGGCATACAATCACTAATGCTCTCTCCAATTATCTTTTTCAGTCCTATATTGGCATGTGGTTCCCAATCAGGCACCATAAAGGCATAACATCATCATGCCAAGTATCAAGCATCACATTGTGGTAATTCAAAATGAACAATGCATATGTTGAGAATTTATACAAATAAGAGCAACCATAGTATGAAGATCACAGAGAAATATAAAGTAGTCAAAATTGTGAAACCAAACATTCACAAGAATATCCATACCGGACTACTCATTCCAACATGTGATTCATAAATACGCAAGGACTTTGGGGCTTTCGGCTGAGGATGTTTGAATACATATCTTTCCTGTACACATATAAAAAATTATTGGAAAATTCGCAAATTTATGAATGAAGTTTCTACAATAATGCAAGCAATGCCCACAAGAACCTTTGCTCATCCTTTGAGATAGAAGGGAGAAATAACAATAATGTGAATAAGAGTAAATAAGGTGGTATATTTGTGCTAGTAACTTCCAAATTTGCTAAAATACCACATATGTAGTGGCGAATAGCATTCCATACCTCTTCAGGTGGATCATAGTATATTCCATTATATGGAATTTCATTTTGGGCCTGTACAGAAAACTTGATCCAAGCAGGAATCGAATCCTTCATGCCAGCGGGAGTATCCATGCGTATCTGACATGAATATTAACATGTTTTATAAAATGAGTCATTGTATTAGTTTAGTGCCACATATAAGAAAAACTATTCCCATGATCCTCAAGTTTGTTTAACATACTTTTGAATACATATTTAATTAAAGAATTTAAAATATCAGTGCATCAGCAAACATCTAAAAGTAATTGAACATCAATACTAAAACTGAATACTTTCTCTCATAAAATCACATGGTGTTATTTCAAGATTTCCTTTTAACAATGATTAAACTATGTTTCTAGTGCTAAGAGTGAGGTACAACGGCTATGATTCTTCAGACCATGGCATCTTTTTTTTCCTTAAAAGAAAAGTCAAGGTTTAAATTAAGTATTAGTGTAGAGTTTCAATCTCTAGCTAGAAAGGTATAGCTTTGGTACCGCGTCATGCCAACACTAAGTGTGTTGTATGTTCCAAAGTGTACAGAGATCATAAATGAATTTTAAAAAGTCAACTAAATAAAAAATTTTGAAAGGAGTTATAAAACAATTTTTTTTAAAAAAAAAAACTCATCTTTACTAATGACCAAGGGAAAGTCGCAGCTGTAATGTTTTGGTAATTTGAGGAATCTTTCATATGAGAAACTTAAGTGATTGGTCAATTGGGCAGAAAGCTCAAATAAGCATATAAAACATACAGAATCATTCTGCCAGAACCCAATTCTATATGATAATCCCCCTTCCTTGCATCCTAAACAAACAAAACTGCAGCCAAATTATTTGTCACTGCTAGAAACTGTAATCAGTCTGCCTGATGATTGGTTTCAAGCTTAGATCATAATATAGATTCAAGTCATGCGCCTATAATTCAATTAACTGCAAACAACTGGAACAAGTCGAGACAGAGATTTGGTGATAATAGGTGCTGGAAACAAAAAAAAGGTGAAAATATAGAATACATAGTTTCCAAAAGAACATACCTTTACCCGTGAGCCATGTGGAATAGGCGGAGAGCCATCTGCATTATTAGGTAGAAAGACTTCCCAAACGCCATATTCATTCTGAGCATAATTGTTCAGTAAAATTCAGCAGAAGAAACAATTATGAGATTCACATATATGAAGAAAACCCTTAATTGTGTACTACTGTTCTGCAGAAATGTCCAACAAAACCAGCTTATATAGATTATACATATACTTGTGAGAGGTAACTAGTTAAATAATCAAAAGCATGGGAACAAACTCTTGAAGAGTTTATACTTTGGAACTTCCTACAGAATGGGACACTAACAAAACTAACCCAACTACCTACTGCTGGTTTTACTGAGGTTTAGTTAGTTTCAGTATTTCAAGATTATATATGCAAAAGTTCACATAGTAGGATACATTATGTGTCAATGATTTAAAAACCATGCAACAGTTCAACCTATGCATCATCACTTGTGATGAAAAAATCATAAGAAAAGATGCATGGTGCCAAAACATAAGTTTTGGGTCATTCAAAGAAAGAACTATATAACTTAGAAAAACAAAAAAACTCATGAAAGATGGCCTCACCTTGGTCATGACAGTTGCATGGGGGTTCCAATTGTTGAAGTCTCCTATGAGTGTTGCCCACTGAAATCAAAACCAAGTATTTACTTCTCTAAGAGGATAAGCTACAAAGAAGTAAAGAAAATGTAGACTCCATTCATCACTCTGAATAAATACCCCTTCAATATATCCAAGTCCTTATTTAGCAGATATGTTAAGCAAGCAATATATTGGGACACGACAACCAAACAACACACCAAGATGGCTTACACGTGCTTAAAAGGAAAAGGGTAACATAGATAACTGAGGTATAGAAGATAACATATCACATGGTAAATCTCAGGTAGCACATTTGATAAATTCAATTCTGACACACAATTCATGCTGTTGAAATCTAGCAACACAAAGTCATTAATCTACACAGTAGGACAGTCAATTTTTAAGAATCAAAGTCAAACTATATTATACAACAGCAATAGCATGTATATCCCAACTATTCTGCATTTAAGAACTTTGTCAACTGGCTCCATGTTAAGTGCTCTAAATCTGAAAAAAAAACCTGCCAAATCTAATAAAACCTAAGAATCAAATCCATTAGAATTTACACAGGTGATTGCTGCATTATGCATAGGTAACCTTATTTCAGCTCCTTCGTCATGGAGTACGGATTAGAAATTTCATTATTTACTATCACTTGTAAGCTGCAAGAATTGTCCCTTAACCCCTTTATCTAGCTTTATGATAAGTAACGATCATAATTATTATGATCAAGCAATAATTCTTTGGTTCCTCAAGTAAGATACTCAGTGAGCCATATATTCAAACATTCGACCCAAAAATGGTCAAAAGCCCCAAAAATGGATAACCATGCTGGCACTCAGTAACTTAGATGAGATGATGAAAATAGGTTTTAAAAAAAATAAAATGGAACATAAAACGGTAGGATATAGATACCAAGAATAGGTTCAACTAGTTGAAGTATCAAAGAAATAGTAATTTGGAATTTAAAATGCCTGAGAAACTTAAGGCGAATAGTTTCATCCATCAAGTTTGAGTTGAAAGTTCTTGATAGACCTATAATTTTAAAATCTACAGAAGAAACACGTACTAGTTTACTTTTCAAAGAAAAAAATGGTAAGGAGGAAATACTTAGTCAGGCTCAAATAAGGTCTCACATGTTCATATCAGCTAAACTGCCAATGGGTTCTCCAACAATTTCATAACTAAGGGCATGTTTTAATTAAGATGCCCGATTTTAGTTTGTCTAGAATTGTGTGCTGTAAGACTGTAGATAATCCCAAATGTAACTAAACTCTAATGTAAAATTGTATATCAAAACATCATTGATAATCAAATCAGGATACCTGATAGGAACCAAGTTCCAGATGAGGACCAGGTACTGGATCATGGGTGAAACATGTTGGATCGTGAGGGAAACAAGCCCAAAACATGGCTTGTATATTCCAGGAGGGACAAAACAAAAAAGGGTCTAAACAAAATTAATAGATAGTGGTAGTTTATGTTTTAGAGTCAGTTATATCTTTGTGGCAATTATGTTAGCATGTTTTAGAGTATGTGTGATTATAAGTTTGTGGGAAGTTAGAGGGGAAGGGATCTAAGAATTCTGTTGGAGAGTGTTCTCTTTACCAGATTGTTTGTGTTAACCCTAATACAATTATGCATTTTGTGTGTTCAATTTTGGAATCCTAACAATACCAGTAACTTCAAGTTCATAGATTAATAACAACAACTAGCAACCCTTTATCCCACTAGATGAGGTGGGCGATATGGATCCTCCAACACAATTAAGCTCAATCCCCTACTATATCATTATCTATATTAAATGAATTTTCAAGTTCATAGATTAACAAAAACACAAATTTGAAATTCCAATTCAGCCACAAACCAGTGGCCAAATATACAGAATTTAAAACAGAATTAAAATGAGAACTAACAATTAAACATTGATAGCTAACATATTAAAAAAAATTGTCAATACTTGATTGTCGCAAGACTGCAAAAGCTTATAAGATGGTTATTGCTAAAACAAAAGACCAACCTTTGCTCCAGGAGCCCATTCCCGATAAGTGATGCCATTATTGCTGGAAAATACAAAAAAAAAAAAACAGGCATGTGTTAACTATCATAAGAAAATGTTAACTAGTTCTTATCAACACACCGAGGACAGAACTACATTAGGGTATAAAGAAGGCAGCACAGAGAAACCTATATATGATACAGTTTTTGAGTTGTCACAAGTTCTAGCGGCACAGGTTTTACTGATTTTATATTCATCATAGTAACACAAAGAGTTAATAGTTACAAGGGTATGAACCATCATTGTCAAAACCAACTGATAATCATACAGATACCAAAGATCAGTCATCTTATTTAAATTGTTGGTTAAGTTCAAAGAAAGTAGAGTTTCATAGAAATATTACCAAGAAATCACTTAAGTCCACTTGAAAATGGACTAGGTTGAAGAAAACTTGTGAGATCACAAATGAAAAGGATGGAATAGGTTAGAAATTTGCTATCCAAAATTGATTTTGATAATCTCGATTAATCAAGTGAACTCTTTTCTGATCTTAACTGAAATACTATCATAGACATACGAGAGAGAGAGAGATAACCCTTGTTCCTCTCATGAATTGCATTGAGGCTTCCTTTTTTACTTGATTGTTTAGTACAAAGAAAAAGGATTGTGTATGTTGGTTAGAAGAGGTGTGCCTTAGAAGGGTCAGTCTTGTTCAAAAAACCCATTAAACAATTCAGGATTCAGTAATGACGATATATTTTAACCTCCATACAAAGCTAAAAGCAACCAATCTGACCATATTCAACTTGTTGAGAAGCATGACAGTAACATGAATGATACCATACAAGATCTATGTTCTACAGCTTCACCTTCTAAGGTTATAAAGTACACAAACCTATCCCATTCTCAATTAGAATAAGGTAGTGATCTCAATTAGAATATGGTAGTGAAACAATTGCTTCATTATAGAATGAGATGAACACACTGTAAACTGTGGGAAGTCAAAATTAAGATTCACAAGTATAAAAGTCAAGGTGAGGAATGATGAACCATGGCTTTCATCATATGCTAAGATACCAAAATTATACCTGCGCTGAAAGCCAAATTTTTCATAGCCACAGGAAAACTTATCTAGACCACCTTCATGATGGTCAATCATCTCGCGCAATTTCTTGTAATGGCTATATCTGCAATAAAAAAATTAAGATATCACTCACTAAAGCTAATTTCTTGATATCAGCAATAACAAAGATAGATGTGGAGAAAATGAAGAATGACAATTTTTAAGCACTAAAAAATAATGCAAAGAACACCATAAATGACAGTTTGACTGGGATGAATAAGAAGCAATTTAGTGTCCAGTTCCTATTTTTTCATATGAAAGCAAGCATTGCAGTATTGGATTTCCAAAATGCAGGCCCCTAGAAGAGAACCATAAAATTGAAATAAGAATCTAGCATAAATCAATAGTGACTAGCAGGTCAAAGATGTTCATACGAATTCTTCTATAAACAACAATTGCACTCTTGAAACAAAAGAATAATAAGACGACAAAGGATATATACCTACCGGTAATCAAGATGTCCACTGAAACCCTTTAAAGTTGGATCAATTTCATAGATCCTTTGACCAGAACCAGGAGGAGGAATAGACTTTGGTTGTCCTTCAACCTCAACGTTTTCTTCGTCTTTACTAACTTTGCTAATGATTTGAGGAGCGACTATTGTTTGCTTTGCTTCAGGGTCAACCTTCTTCTCCTCACTTACTAGGTCAGTTGTTTCTGGTAACAACTGCAAAGGAAACATAGATGTCAAGTTAACAACAGCACAAAATGTGTTAAAACAGTGATTTGAAAATTCAGAAGTATATGATTGCTTGGTAAATCAGACATTCAAGTTATGTATGTTCTAGAAAGGTCAAAGTTAAGCAAGAAACATACTTAAGACACACATATGGCAACTTAACAATAGCACAAGATGTGATAAAATGGTGATTTGTCAATTCAGAAACTAAATGATTGTTTGACAAATCAGACTATCAAGTTATGTACGTCCTAAAAAGGTTAAAGTTGAGGCAAAAAAACATATTTAACTAATAATTCTGAAGAAGGATTCAGCCAACAACTTCAAGAGCAGCCATCAGCTATTGTTCAGACTCACGTACGAGTATCCACACAAGTATATATTTACCATCCAACATGACTATTTCTAAAAACTTTAACACATGCTAAATAAAGACATTTAAAGACCACACAATGTGTCAGCATTTGAGTGTTGATATCCAACAAGGGTATAGAGGTGGTACATGAAACGAAAGTGTGATTCATAGGCCAACAGGAAACTGCTGAATAAGCTTGATGAAATATTTTTGTGATATGTAACTGAAGACTATGCATGAAATGATGAAACATAAGCTTTTATATTATCACATGAGGCAATATTTTGCATGATTCATCAGTAATATTTGATGTCACATAATGAAACAATAATTGCAATGCAGCATAAAGGTGAAAAATAAGACAGCTATATCTACTCACCTGTAGACCACTTGATATAGCTTCTATGTTTGAAGACGTGTTAGTGGAAAATGCCAAGTCATCACTTTCAATACCTGGAACTAGCACTCTGCCCGTTGTAGCAACAGTTGAAGACATAGGATCAATACCATGAGAAGTACCTATAATTCATTCACTTTAAGGCCTTGTTTCTTACAAAGGAAAAAAAACTACTAGGGAAAGAAAAAGTTTATTGAAAAAATATCATAGGAAACTAATGGCAAAAATATTTTCCATCCAATTGCTCCTTGGGGAAGGAAAGAGGGAACAAAACTTAAATTTCATACCTTTATTTATAAAAATTAATAATAATAATAAGTTGTAAATTTTTAAGTTCAGATGTGTATTTCATTGCTCACAAAAGTGACTTTTCTGTCCTAATCAGACGAAAGTAATATTGAAAAAACTAAAAAAATCTTTTGACTTTTCTGGATAAATCAGACAAAAGTGACTGTGTATTCCCTTGCTTTCACTTAATTATTGTTATTAGATCAAGGTGGTTGCTACAGAATCTATTTTGGCATTACACATTACCTATCAAGAAATATGTCAATTGCATCATATAACAGCTCCATCAGATATAGACAGCTAATTGCAA
>NW_027432925.1:0-8339 GCF_044706935.1 Curcuma longa
ATAAAAAGAATGCCAAAGGTGTCGTGGAAAAATATAAAGCGAGATTAGTCGTCAAGGGGTATGCACAACGACACGGAGTGGACTATGAGGAAGTATTTACTCCAGTTGCTCGTTTAGAAACAATCTGATTTTTTGTTTCATTTGCGGCACAAAGAAACTAGAAAATATTTCAATTAGACGTGAAGTCGGCATTTCTTAACGGTTTCCTTGAAGATGTTTTTGTAGAGCAACCAAAAGGCTATAAGATGAAAGGACAAGAAGGAAAGGTATTAAAGTTGAAGAGGGCTTTGTACGGTCTCAAGCAAGCGCCTCGAGTATGGTATAGTCGGATTGATGCATATTTTCAAGAGAAAGGATTTGCAAGATGTCCACGTGAGTATGCGCTTTATGTGAAGATGGATAAAAATGGAGATTGTTTGTTCATTTGCCTCTATGTGGACGATCTTATTTTTTCAGGAAAAAAATCCGAGTCTCTTTGAAGATTTCAAGGATGATATGGCCCGAGAAATCGAGATGGCAGATATTGGTTTAATGTCATTTTACCTCGGATTAGAAGTGCATCAATCGGATGATGGAATTTTTGTTGGGCAACAAGCATATGTGAAGGAAGTTCTGGATAGATTTAATATGTCAAATAGCAAATCAGTGGCTACCCCTATGGAGGTTGGATCTAAATCGAGCAAGAACGAAGAGGGAGAAAAGGTGGATCCCACACTGTTCAAAAGTCTTGTGGGATGCCTAAGGTATTTGACCTACACTTGTCCGGATATTCTTTTTAGCGTAGGGATTATTCTTCTTAGCCAGATTGCGTGACAAGCGCATGCTGTAATCGCGGCATATTCAGCTTCACAGGAAGATAGCGTGACGATTGCCTGTTTCTTTGAACTCCACGAAATTGCATTAGACCCCATAAAGAACACAAATCCAGTTGTGCTTTTCCGATCATCTATATCTCCGGCAAAATCATTGTCGCAATATCCAACAAGTTGAAATTCCTTAGATGACGAATAAAACAGTCCGAAATCAATTGTACCTTTCAAATATCTCAAAATCCTCTTTGCCACCTTCATGTGATTCGTCGTTGGCGCTTCCATGAACCGACTAATAACTCAACTTGCTTCAGCAAATGGGACTACAGCATCTTTGCAGCAAGAGTTGCAAGATAAGCGAAAACTAGTTGAGGAGCTTCAAGGATGCATAGATGATCTTGAGGGCAATGTTGCAAAAACTGATGCAGATAAAAAGTTACTCGAGGCCAAAGTTGAAGAGAAGGTAGATAGTATTGATGTTCTACAAGATAAAGTAAGCTTGCTTAGCTTGGAGATACATGACAAGGATAAGAATATTCAAGATCTTAGATCTTCCCTTTCTGAAAAAGAATCACAATGTACTAAGTTGAGCTCAAATGTTGAACACTTGAAGGATGAGCATGCCGTTGCAAACTCAACAATTGAACAGTTAAAACAGGAAGTACTTGTAGCTAAAACTGAATCAAGTTCAAAGGTAACTTCAATTGATTCTTTAAATCAACAAATTCAGTTATCAAAGTCAGAAAAAAGTAGTGCTTTGCAAAGAGTTCAAGATCTCATTAAAGACTATAATGATTTGGAATTTTGTTCAGAGAAAAGAGCAGCCCTGACTGCTGAAATGTTATCTAAGAATGATGACCAAATTCGTTTTCTTGAAGAATATCTTGAGCTTGCATCAGAGGAAGTGATGACCAAGTTTGTTGAATTGACAGAAGAAAAGAATAATGCTGAAGCATTGCTAGAAAGAAAAAAAACTATTAGTATGAAGAAGATGAAAGATGAGCTGCAGGCCAACAAAGAAGCACTGGAAGGTTCTAGATTTGAAGCTTCCAATCTATCCAACGAATTAGAAGAGGCTAAAATTTCCTATAAGAAACTTATGTCTGAACTATCAGAGATTCAACAGAGTTTCATTGAGATGGAAAAATTATTGATTCATAGTGCGGAAGAAGCTAAGTCTAGTTCGAAACTAATATCAGAAGAATTAATCTCAGTTAAGGAGAATCTGAGGAGAATGTGAGAATCTGAGGAGAATGTTGTCATTGAAGATCATGCCAAGGTAAAGAAGGAATTAGTAGAAACATGCAAGAAACTGAAAAATGCTGTGAATGAGTTGAAAGAAGAGAGAAATGTAGTTTCCACTTTGAATAAGGAACTTGAAGTTTTAAGAAAACAAATGCAAAGAGACTCAAAAGAATGAGAAACTCTAGAAGCAGATTTGGATGAGGCTACCAAGTCACTTGAGGAGATGAATAAGAGTGCATTGTTGCTCTCAGCTGAATTAGAGAGCAATAATTCTAGGTACGCCAGCCTTGAAGTCAAGAACGATTGAGATGGAGAAATTGTTGATTCATAGTGTGGAAGAAGCTAAGTCTAGTTCGAAGCTAATATCAGAAGAATTAATCTCAGTTAAGGAGAATCTGAGTAGAATGTGAGAAGAACTTGATATCTCATCCCAGAAATTAAATGTTGTCATTGAAGATCATGCTAAGGTAAAGAAGGAATTAGTAGAAACATACAAGAAACTGGAAAATGCTATGAATGAGTTGAAAGAAGAGAGAAATGTAGTTTCTACTTTGAATAAGGAACTTGAAGTTTTGAGAAAACAAATGCAAAGAGACTCAAAAGAATGAAAAACTCTAGAAGCAGATTTGGATGAGGCTACCAAGTCACTTGAGGAGATGAATAAGAGTGCATTGTTGCTCTCAGCTGAATTAGAGAGCAATAATTCTAGGTACGCCAACCTTGAAGTCAAGAACGATTGAGATGGAGAAATTGTTGATTCATAGTGCGGAAGAAGCTAAGTCTAGTTCGAAGCTAACATCAGAAGAATTAATCTCAGTTAAGGAGAATCTGAGGAGAATGTGAGAAGAACTTGATATCTCATCTCAGGAATTAAATGTTGTCAATTGAAGATCATGCCAAGGTAAAGAAGGAATTAGTAGAAACATACAAGAAACTGGAAAATGATGTGAATGAGTTGAAAAAAGAGAAAATGTAGTTTCCACTTTGAATAAGGAACTTGAAGTTTTGAGAAAACAAATGCAAAGAGACTCAAAAGAATGAAAAACCCTAGAAGCATATTTGGATGAGGCTACCAAGTCACTTGACGAGAAGAATAAGAGTGCATTACTGCTCTCAGCTGAATTAGAGAGCAATAATTCTAGGTACGCCAGCCTTGAAGTCAAGAACGATTGAGATGGAGAAACTGTTGATTCATAGTGCGGAAGAAGCTAAGTCTAGTTCGAAGCTAATATCCGAAGAATTAATCTCAGTTAAGGAGAATCTTAGGAGAATGTGAGAATAACTTCATATCTCATCCCTAAACCGAAACCGAACCGAATTAATTAAATTAATCGATTTTTTTATAAAAAATAACTGAAATTCTGAAATAACCGAACCGAATTTTTTAATTCGATCGTTTTGATTGATTTATTCAATTTAACTGAATTTTTACTCACCCTTACTTTTTTTTAACTCCAAAAACAACATTAAAATAAATTAATAAGAAAATTAACCTTCGTTGGATCATATGTCGTTCACGAATTTTAATTTATAATATTATAGTCGATTATCGTTCACGAATTTTTATTTAATTTTATTATATATTTATTATTTTTTATTATATTATTCAATAATGAATTTGAATTAAAAAAAAGATTATATTTATAATATGATTCGTGATACAACCTCTAAATTCAAATCTATTAGATGACGGCGGAGGCAGAACTCGGAAGATAGAGTTTTCTCTTCGCCCCGAGCGTGAGAGGAACGTGAGGGCTTCCCTATCTTTACGTCGTCCGCTTGCTTGACCTCAGCGCCGAAGAACTAATTTTTCTGCGACGGTGTCTCCGACGACGTCGAGAGCTCTTCTGCTTCCGCCCTTCGACCCTGTAAAAAAAACGACACCTTTTTTTTTTGCTTTCCGTCCCAAAAAAATGACACCATCAACTCCGGCGAGTAGCTCTACATGCCTAATGAAACGGCTATCAGTAGCTTTAAGATTCGCACAGAACGTATATCCGCTGCTTTGATCCGTACTAGGACCTAGATGGCTAATCTTTTTTATTAAAAAAAATGATAATCTCAGTAGTCAACATTTTTGAGGTGGTCGGTTCGGTCCCACGGAAGTTTCCCACTGATTATCAGGGTAAATCGGGAAACATATACAGCGGCCAACCCAGACGCCCAGCATCCTTTGATTGCGATCCTCCTTTATAAAAAAATTCCTACAAATATACCATAGCTAAGGATTGAATCAAGGATACCTAAATTACAATCTGAATATTCTATCGTTGCACTATTGCCCGGAGACGCTAATCCTTTTTATTAGTAGCCGTGGAATGTGATGTCATGCTTTTCATCTGTTTAATTAAGGATTGTAATGTCTATTTTAATCTCCCCAAAATAGATGTTAATAAATTTACCTTTAAAATATGAATATTATTATTAATTGTGCCGTTCTAATTTTCTGGTTTAGATAATTAAGCCTCTGGAATTTATTTTATTTTTTAATTTAATTTATAAAATTATTCCTGGGTAATCTATTTTAATATTTTTTCTCTGTCATCGGGGGCTGACATGATAGGCGGGAAAGCGATGGCGGGGACTAGAAGTTGACAGGTGTCGTGTCGTAGGCCGTTGCTTCCGTGCCTACGTGTACGGCCGAGCAATGTGCATTTAAATAATTTAAAATAATTTTTGTGGTTGTCAAAGTAAATTTAAGAAATTATTTAATGATATTTTATTAAAAATTCCTGAATAAAATGGGATAATAGATGAACATGCACGAAATTGTTTAAATAAATAAACTTAAATAATAAATTTTAAACATATTCATCTGTTTTAATCTCCCTAAAACGGGTTTTAATAAATTTACGTTTGAAATATTAATATTATATTTACTTTCAGAAAGAATTTTTTTCTATGAAAAAAACAAAAGAAATGATGAATAATTAGTTCAGAAGAGTCAAGAGAATAGGTGACGCATGCCATGACGCCATTACGTTTGGCTTTCCCCATTTTATCGACTAATTGTACCAATTTATCATTTCCTTTTATTTTATGTACCATCATTTTTTAAATTTAATATTAAAAATTATTCTCGTATAATATATTTGAACCAACCAATATCCACCCGGCAAGATAATATTTGACGTAGTTACTTTGTTGAGTCTTTCCATCTTTTGATCTTACACTATATCAAATTGACATCATCAATGAGAATAATTTAAGCTGAGATGTTGAAATGGGAGAGCCGAAAAATTCAAAAGATATGGAATTTGCTAGTGAAGAAATCAGACTTTCATACTCAGTCAAACTATTATCATGACAACAGAAGATTTGAACCAGCTCATCGCCACTACTACAGAGAAGATACTGCAGCAACATGATTACCTGCAGCCCCTAATAGAGGCAAAGTCTTCCCATTGGCTTAAAGAAAAAGTAGTCGAGACATTTCTTTCTGCCAAAATATCTTAGCGGAGGGGAGTTACTGAGAGACTTCTGACCCTGCAACTCGAAAAATATAATGGGTTTGAAACTTTATGATTCAGAACACAAATAGGTTGCTTTGAGATTCGTACAAGAACCCAGATGGTTGATCATATTTTATTTATTTATTTATTATTATTTGATCATTCATATATTTGAGTCTTGGGATCCATTAATTTTGGAGTAGATGACTTTCCTCTCTTGGTTCAAAAGTATGAGCGACTTTTCATCTAACCATTAACATTTTAAAATTTTCATTTTATTAGAGAAAAATATCTTATAGTGAACTATAATTAGGATTAAAACTATAAGTGTTTGAGTATTCTACTTAGCATCTTATCGTTGTACCATGTATGACAAATCATATTTATTTATTATTTTTTTAATGGCATAAGATATCTAACTTACATCGATTAATCTCAGAGTTGATCAATCAAGTCATACGGAAGTAAATCTGAAAGCCCTTGCGGTGACCTATCCAAACAACCAACTTGTTCTGACCCTCTACTCATAGAGGAAATCATCGTGTAATATTTCGTAACTGAATTTTTGAATCTAGATTTTTAAAATTCACCGCGGCTTTAGTTTTAACCGTTGCACCTTTGCTACGTGGATTTGATATATCATACTTGTTGCAGTATAAGATGGAATTTACTATTCAACGGTCTCATACGATCAATCACACGATCATCTACGAAGATGTAAATTAAAAAGTTATAGTTAAACACTGTAGCATGGACATTTTTTGACCGATCGTATTTATGAGTTGCCCTGGATGTGATTTCAGGCTTTTAATCTGTTTAATTCCCCTAAACAGATTTTAATAACTTTACCTTTGAAATATAAATATTATATTCAGTTTCACACAGATTTTTTTTCTGAAAGAAACAAAAGAAATTATGAATACTTATTCAGAAGTCAGAATCAAGAGAATAGGTGACGCATGCCATGACATCATTACGCTTGGCTTTCTCCATTTTGTCGACTAATTTACCAATTTATCGTCTCCTTTTATTTTATACACCATCATTTTTTAATTTAATTTTAAAAATTATTCTCGCATAATCTATTTTATTAATTTTCTTTTTTATCCTCGTAAATTGCAATCGACTCACGAGGATGATAGGCGGATAACGATCGAGCTGTTGGACAGATCGATCTTCGCCATCAAACATCTGATCCATCCTAAGGATTGAAAAATTTTAAATTCAATTTAATTAAATAGATTGTAAATTAAACGGATTAATTTATTAAAAAATAGGAAAAATGTATATAATTTATTGAATTTGATAATTTCACGAATCAAATTTTATTTAAAAATCTATTTATATTTTAATTTTTTATTTTTTCTTATCAATAAACTATTTTTACGATTTAAATCGTTGATTTTAAAATCACATAATAATTTTACTATTACGTCTGAGATTCACTTTCAGTAAAAAAATATTAAAGGCATATATCCAAGTAACTATTTGTTAATATTTTTAAATAAAAATTATGAATTATTTATGAATCATACTATATCAACTATAATAACAATTAAATATTTATTTTATTAAATAGGTTTTATTTTATTTTATTATTATTAATTAAAATTCCTATTAACTAAATTTTTATTGAATGTTTAAATAAATACTTATATTATTTTAAATGTATCTCTCATAATTTTTCTTAACAGGTATGATTTCGATTTTACATTGATCCTCGGTGGCATGCACATCCATCATAATATTTTTATTTTTTACTATTTTTAATTTTTTACTTATATATTCATTTTATAAAATTTTATTTTAATCTTTATAGTTACTTATGATTATAAATTTTTTATTAAACTTATAAATAAAAAAAATCTCGAAACAAATAAATACATTTTTATTAACTAATCAAATAAATTTAAAATAAAAAATTTAAACAATCAGATAAACTTGTAAAAGAATAGCTCGAGTTAAAGCAAATTGGAACACAAAAGTAAAAAATAAAAAAGAAGTTTTTAGCAATTTGATTAATTTAAATAATAATAAGTAATTAAATATATATTAATTAAAAGTATTTTTATAAAATATAAAATATAATTATTTTTCTAAAAATTATATTATATTATATAAAAATCATTAATATTTTTTAAATTATTTTTTTATGAAATAAGTTCATTTATTTATATATATATAATTTATGTGATGCGACTTATTAATTGTTTTCTTTATTAAATTATATTTTAAATTGAATCTATTAAATTGTATAATACAAACCCTAGCCCTTTCTGCATCCTCCAGCGCTCGGTGTGTCGCCGCCGTCGCCCTCAGTGCCTCTCGAATTCGTCGGCGGCGTCGGGTCTCCGTTCAGCTCCCAAAACTACGGCTTGAGGTTCTCGAGTACTCAGCCCTCGTCGGTTCTCCTTTTCCATCGTCACTTTTTTTTTCTTCGAAGAGCACCGCCCACGAATCCTTCGAGTCCGCGAGTTCCATCTTGCTTCTGTTATTTTCGTCGTCTACAGGCTGCTACCTCTATACCCGCAGGTTTGATCACTATTTAGTCACCGCAAACAACTCGATCAGTAACGTGTTCTTATGGCCGTAATGATTTAGGAGTGATTAGAATGTAGCATTTAGATTTTATGTTTATTAAGAACTGGATTTTGTAGTGAAATTATGTTTCTGTGCATCGGTAACTATTTACATGTTCTTGAAGCTTATGACATGGTAAATACATGGACTCGTAACATTAGTGATCTGCTTGGAAGTTATAAGCAGTGTTGCTCTTGGTTGGACCATTGTAATGAAGTCAAAATTGTTTGTCCAGCTTAGATTTGTATTATTG
>NW_027432926.1:0-4634 GCF_044706935.1 Curcuma longa
ATATTTGAGACGGTCAAATACTTAACGTACATTTGATTCAAGTTATCATATAGTGATTATCAGATAATCACATAATTCAAGTTATAGGAAATAAAATATAATTTAATATTATTTGGTTCAATTTATTTATTTAAAAAGAATAAAATATAATTAATTTAATATTATTAAATTACCATACCTTTAATTCAATTTTTTTAATAAAATAAAATAAATTATTAATATTAATATTAATAATATTAATGATAATAATAAATTGATAATATATAAAAAATAAATATATAATTTTTTAAATTTAAAAGTAATTATTTTAATAAAATAATTTATTAAATTAATAAATATAATTCATTAATTTTATTTTTTAAACTTTAAAATAAATTTATATATTTTTTAATAAAACAATTCTTTAAAATAATTATTTTAATAAAATAATTTATTAAATTAATAAATATAATTCATTAATTTTATTTTTTTAAAATTTAAAATAAATTATCTATTTTAAATTTATAAATATTTAAATTAAAATTTATTAAATTAATTAACTTGGTTTCAATTAGATTTTACGGTATATTTCAATTAATTCAGTTTTAAAATCAGAGAGTAATCATGAAAAAAAATTTCATTAACCTTCGGAATCATATAAAATCTTAGATTGCCAAGTTAATTACATTTTCGGATTATAACCCATTTGTTAATGTGACGATGATATTACATTACTTGGGAATCGATCATGACATGAAACCAAACAAGGTTATCATTCATAGCCTTGGATAGATAACCAAGATTATCGTTCATAATCTTGAACAGATAATCAAGATTATCAATAATAACTCCCAATTAAACACTCCGTTAAAGTGTTAAGATAGGTATTTAGGGTACTTCAGACACTAGATCACAGTGCTCAAGTTATTGAGTATCCGAAAGACTTTGAGTCTGGATACTCAAGATCCACATTGAGGTGTTCGAGTCGTCGAGCACTCGAGATGCTGAGACAGTCTCAGGTTGCCTAGCGCTTCAGATGTCGAGTCTCTGAGTCATGCCAAGTTGGGCACTTCTATCAGTTTTGCTGACACATTTAAATTAGGTAGGTTAGGCTCGATTAGCAAAAAGGATTCTTATCCCACAGTATCACTAGATAATCACTGAAGTAGCTTTTAGATTAGTTAATGCCTTTAGTAATTATCACGGTGCCTTTAGTAATGGTGAAATAGTGCCCCACGAATTGCCTCAGTTAATTCTCAATGGATACGAAATATTTGATCGATTATCTCACTTCCTCTTCTACAAAAAGATAAAATCTGTCATCCCAGCGGTCTCACACGGTCGGCCCCATGACTATCTGTGAAAAGGTAAATCGAGAAACTGCAGTTGGTCACGACGGAAGAGGATATTACTCGACTTCGCCGAGATTTGAACCCTTGCTTTCTTCTGCAAATCTGTTCCGTCGTAACTAACTCAGCTATGCTCCAGAGACAATTATCTCACTTCCTCATATAGTGGGCCATGTGGACTTTGATGATTTATTTTTCTTTTAGATCGTTTGATGCAGTATTAGAGGGGCCCTTAGGGTCCGTTTACTTGGAAGCGCGGAAAGAAAAACTGTGGAAAATTTTCCTCCGTACTTATCCATCCGTTGTTTACTTTTATAAAATTTTACGAAAGAACAGAAAGAGAATCCATCCGCGGATAAGTTTTCCCTCAAAACCGGTCCCCCCAAAATCGGGCGGAAAGCACAGACGGACAGAAAAAAGACATTTCACTCCGTGTCCAGCGCGCGACGCCGTGTCGACGCGATTTCCTCCGTGTCCAGCGCGCGACGTCGACGCCCTTCGTCGGATCTGGTCGCCGACGCCCTTCGTCGGATCTAGTCGCCGACGCCTTCGTCGGATCTGGTCGCCGACGCCCTGCAGCAACGTCGACCACTCGCCGACGCCCTTCGTCGCCAGTCTTCGCCGGATCTGGTCGCCAACACCATTTGCAGCAGCGTCGACCACTCGCCGACGCTCTTCGCCGTCGATCTTCGCCGGCGTCGCCGCGGGTCTTCACCGCCGGTCTTCGCCCCCTTTGCAGCAGCGTAGTAGCCAGTCTTCGCCCCCTTTGCAGCAGCGTAGAAGAAGGTATTGAGAGGGTGTTTCGACACGAGGAAGAGGAAGAAGAAGCAGCAGCGTAGAAGTAGTGAGAGGGTGTTTCGACACGAGGAAGAGGAAGAAGAAGGTATTCTTCGATAGGGATATTTTAGCCAATAAAGGTAAATTTTGTTTTCCTTTCCTTAATTGAGCTTTCCTTAATTGAGGTAAACAAAATAATTAGAGGATGGATTCTATTCCCTTTCCCTAGGTTTGTGTTATCCTTAGGTGTGTGTCATCCCTTCCTCATCCACTCTTCCAAGTAAACTGAGCATTAGAGTAAGGATTTCATCTTTTATTTGGAATGATAATTTATAGTGGATGTTACTCCACTAATTGATTATAAATATTAATTTTTCATCAAATTGAATATTTTATTATTTTTTTTTGTCATATGGAATATGATCAATATTGCACTTAGTTGTTGCAATATACTCTCCATGTCTCACTTTTCTCATTGGCCATATTAATTTATCTGTCTTCTCTTATTTCAGCACGTTTTTTTAGTCGACATTAGGTATAAATCAAATTTCCCCTCTATTCCACTCTCTAGATTAGTTAATTAGGACGCCTTCTCCTACACTAATAAATTTAAGCTCAAATCAAATCAATCTTGAATAAATCATTTCAATAATTTAATTCATTTTAAATTTAATTTGACTTGATTTGATTTTCTTATCAAATAAATTTGAACAATATAAAATTTAGCTTGGTTTAGCTCATTTATAGTTCTATGGATATTTTTTAAAAATCAAATTTATCCTTTTAAACTCATTGCAACTTCACTCATTCGTGTTAAAAAAACTAGATTTATCGTTCAATCATTTTGATGCAGGCACCGTAAGCAAACTCATGTAATAATATTGATATATCAAAGCTGTCATATAAAATTGTAAACTAAACAACATATTTAAAAATAAAATAAAATGCAAAGTTGTAGGGATCTATATGCGTGAAAAACCGATTAAACCGCATATAACGCAACGGAAAACAAGATCCCTCCAGAAGATCCATGCGAAAAGCATACTCGTTTGACGATTCTACCTACTAGAATCGAGGTTCCTTCGATGCGTGTCCTTCGCAATCCCGACAGCAACTCTTTGCCTTCAAGGTCGACGGATCTCAGCACGATCAGTGCGTTCGTGCCTCCATGGTATCCACACGAACACTGATATGGAGAAGAACTCAACTGTGGTGCTAGCCACAAAGGAGGATTCGGCCAAAGGTGGAAGAGAAGAGGAAGAGGGAGAGCAAAATCATCCAACAACCTCTTCATCAAGAGCCTCTCACCCCTTTTTATATCCCACCATGGAATGAAGGGTTTTTGGCTTTTAGTGATCTAAAGAATTAATATTTTATTAACTCACATGCATCTTATGCATGAAGATCTTTCTCCTCTTTTAATGAAGATCATGCATCTCATGCATGATAATCTTTCTCTTCTTTTAAGTAGGGGTGTAATCGAACCGAGTCAAGCCGAACAGTAAGAGGCTCAAGCTCGAGCTCGGTTCGTTTTTCTTAAGCTCGAGTTCGGCTCGAGTTCGATTCGAGCTTTAATTCTTAAGCTCGAGCTCGGCTCGTAATGAAATTAAATAGTTCGCGAACGGCTCGAGTTCGGCTCGAAAAAGGCTCGTTTAAAAGTTAAACGAATTTAGTTCGAGCTTGATTCGAAAATAGCTCGTTTAAAAGTTAAACGAACTTAGTTTGAACTTGGCTCGTTAATATATAATATTTATAATTCATATATATATATATATATATATATTCGTAAATCTCTTAACAAGCACGTTCGTGAGCCTTTAAACGAACATGTTTGTGAGCCTTTAAACGAACATGTTCGCGAGCTCACGAACCAAATACTATTAAGCTCGAGCTCGGCTCGATAATATTTTCGAGCTCGAAATCAGGCTCGAGCTCGGCTCGTTAACTTAATCGAACGAACTCAAACGAACTTTTTTTCGAGCCGAGACTCGAATAGCTCGTGAGCAGCTTGGCTCGTTTACACCCCTACTTTTAAGGAAGATCATGCAACTTTTTAATAATCATGCATCTCATGCATGATAATCTTTGATGAATTCGAATTGACTTGTGTGACTTGAGTCTAACTCGAGTTTTACACAATCTGAGTTGACTTGAGTCCAACTCAATCTGAATTGACACTAAAGGTTAATTCTAACAAAAGTAACATAAATTCTATTATAATTTTTTAAAAAATAAATTAAATGATTTATGAATTTAAAAATATCAAAAAATATAATCCTGTCTAAGTTCATCTAAGGATTTTATTCAAAATTGTTATATGACACAAACAAATTAAACTACTGTGTGTGTATTCCTTAGAATTAAAGGAGTTGCTATATACCTTTCTTTTTTTTTTTTTGACATTTTATTAATTCGCGCATGTAAGTATTGAAATTTCTCATTTCTCATTTCTCATACCTAACTTTCGTAATATCAAAATCCCTCTTTCTTCTTTCAAAACTTTCTGTCTCTTCTATAAAATTTTATTTT
>NW_027432927.1:0-7675 GCF_044706935.1 Curcuma longa
TATAATGAGATGGAGCTTTCGCTTGGTCTAGCTAAGCTTCAACATGTCATTTCTCCCGAGAAAGCTCCCATTCTCGAAGAGCAGCTAAGGACAGCAGGAACCCAAGGCGAGAAAGAAGAGAGGCCGGCACGCACAACACTAATCAGATTATGAGGAGACCACTAACCGTAGAGAGCTCAGGCTCGGGGTCAGGATCAGGGGCTCAGCACCTTGCCCTTTCTGAGCTTGCATTCTCTCCCAAACTAGGGGGGTGGGAAGGATGCACACATTGTTCGAGCGCTTTTAGGGGGGTGAGGAGGGGCGTCTTCCACCTTGTCATGCAAGGCTGGAACCGCCCTTTTGCTAGGGAGGCCAGACTCCAAAAAGACCGATAGCACTCTGATGCCCTTTTTCTTCGATTAGATGGCACCTTTTGAGGTCGATCGGGGTTCGAGGTTCGAGTCGATTCGATAGCACTACTGCCCTAATCAGCACAATCCGTGCTTTTTCTGTGTCGAAAGCTCTCCTATTGACGCATGCCCTTGGCCTTTCTCGCTCATATTTAGACAGCCTTTCCCTGACTGCATGATCCGTCGTCACTGTCTGGAGTCTATCCGCACATGATGGTGCTGACGGGACATGCTCGACTGAGAGGGTTGGCTCAAAAGGTCGGGACTCTCACTCCCTTGATTTTCCGCACTTGATGGCGCTTTCTTGGGCCTGTGGAAGAGGTACGACGGGCTCGACCCTTCCCTGGGACAGGCCGAGGTACGACGGGCTGGGGCTGGAGGGGCTCGACCTGCTGCTTTATTGACTTTCCTTTCTAAATCTTCATAGAAGAAGCCTACCATTCTGATCTTTGGTAGTAGTTGCCATATTAGACTGAGAAAGGGCATGATGCCATTAAGGCTGAGGAATTCACTGAAGGCCCTAGAACTCATCTTGCTGCTGCTCCTCCTTAAGTTCTCTCTTTTGGTTCCGCTACCGAGTCTGATGCGGATGGGCAGTTCTTGCTTATCAAATCAAAGGGCTACTTCTAACCTCTTAGAAGAGTCGAGCGTAAAAGAAAGAAGGTGCGAAGCCGGAACTCGGGCCTAGAACTGAAAGCCCGGGCAAAAGACTCATCGTGCCTCTAAAGACAGTACGAGCCCTCCACGTCGCTGTCGCTCATCGGATAGTCTAAATGGAAGGGTAGATCTTTCTACGTTTTGAATCATGTTAGACGTAGGTATTATATGCCATTCACGACTGTTGCCTCGGGGGTGTAAGGTGTAGCCTCTAATTCAAGGAAAAGATTTGCTCCTACTGACTCTACAGGCACTCTAAGAACTCTTTCAGCTGCCGGCAACACAACTTATAATTCAACTTTCACTCCCCAATATATATACAGGGCCTCGTACCTCTCTTTTCATTCTCTTTCACCTTACCGAGTCTGGTCCGGCCACGTCGCTCTGCTCGTACCTTTATTCTTTAAGGAAAAGACTCTTTCAACAGGCCTAAAAATATAAATTCCGCTCGGGAGGGAATCATACAGAATCAGGGGACGAAGACAAAAGCACAACTCCTGCAGCTTAAGGAAGGGAAGACGCCTCATTGAATCTTTATCATCAAGGGTTCGCTTCGGAGCGCAATGATGCCATATTTGCTGCTGTTGGAAAGAGTCCCGACTTCCTCTTTCACTTATTATGAAGCTGCTGCAGCTCTTTCTCCAGTGTCATCGGGTTAGAGGTGCAAAGAAGGTAGGGAAAGCAATTGCTGGCTCTTAAGCGGTCCGAGAAGCTTCTTACGCTCTTCAAGAGATAATTTAAATTTGGGGCCTCTCCGGAACTCTTTGCATTCACTCTTATTAGAACAACAGGTACGGAGCCAGAAGCAAGGAACTCAATTCCCTACCTCGGGCAAAAAGTACACTAGACAAGAAGGAGAGGCTCGGGAGGTAATCCAACTGAAGCTAATAAGGCATTGCGCTCCGAACAGCAAGAGCTGCCGTGCATATTTCAATTAACCACTCAGCTACAAAAGAAGTAAACAGTGTTCGTGCCTTCTCTTCTTCCCAATGCGAGTCTGTTGCTGCTCTTTCATTTCATTCTGTTCCGAACGATTACTTTCAGGACGGCTGCTGAGCAAAGGGTAAACTAAACATCTCCTATCATTCTATCTTTTGGGGAAGGAATATAGAAAGTGGCCCCAGCTGTACTATAAATTAAGTTATCTATCACCCAATATGCATTAAAATTTTATTAATTCCAATTCTTTGGAAAGCACTTTTGGAGCTGCAGATATCGAGAGTCCTTGATTCCCGAACGAGAGAATGGAGAATCATTAGAGTGTATCCCCGATAGGCTCGACTGATAAGGGCATCTTATGATGGCTCGACCATAAGGGAGAGAGTTAATGCGGGGCACCAGCGCTTAAGGGTATGAAAAAGAGCTCGCTTTACTTGTTGGTATGTTATTTTTAAGGCGATATCAAAACTAAAGGAAGGGAACACAAAACACAGGTATCCTGGTTTGGAATGAAATACATTAGTTAGCTTCCGAGAGAAGAGAATCATAAGTCGGGGAAGATTGTTTTGAATGTAATTTGTTTGTGCCGAAGCGCTCAAGCGCTCTAGGAGCCCTTACTATAATTTGAGGAAAAATTCAAACTATCGTCCTTCCTTCTCAATGCCCGGGCATCCATCCAATGCATGATTTTCGATCTTGTACCCTAATGTTGCTTATAAATCTTACGTTTCGCTTCGCTACACTCTTACATAGGCTACACAAGCTTCGGTGCGGTACACGGAACACCAACCCAATCTCGACAAAGAAAATGAAAGTACAAGCAACAAATTATAGTAAGGGGGCTCCTTCGGACCCTGACGTGAATGGCCGCTTTCTATTGATTGGAACTAGAAAATAGGCGCTTTCAATTAGTTAGACTTCACACACTATATAAACAAATATAACAAGCGTGCGATACAAAGCATCAACCTACGGAAAAACGATGACTATGGAGTGCAAGCCCGTAACTAGATAGACTATGGGTAGTTCAGGTGCGCGTCTTATATAACGCATGCCGATGTTGCCACCGGGTTGACTTTGCCAATATATAGTAAGGGAAAAGAAAGATGTAACCGGGCGGGGCAATAGTTTGGCTGTTTTGCGTACGAAGTCTTCAAGCCCTGTTCATTCACAAGCTACATCGGTGGTTAAGAAGGCGTTGGGATTGAATGACAGAGCTTCTTCTTCTGAGCATAAGTCTTGGGCGGTGGTGAAGGTGAATAGGGTGAGGAAGGGAAAGTGCAACACTATGAGGCTCCTTGGGCTAGGTCTCGAATGTATCTATCGAATTCTTCCCTAGAGTGGAAGCTGGGCGATGAATCTGCTGATGTAGTTGAGCCGTCCAAAGAATGATTGGACTTGCCTGAGATTCTTGGAAGGAGGCATCTCTACAATTGCTTTGATCTTTGCTGGCCATATAACGTAATTTCTCAATTCCTTGACTGCTGACTATGAAGCCCAGAAGCTTGACTGAAGTCAGTCCAAAGCCGAATTAGAAGCTGGGTTAAGCCTAGGCTTGTATTTCCTGAGTCGGTTAAACACTCTTGCAAGATTCACCAGAAAGTGTTCGTTCTTTCGAGATTTGACAATCATATCATCTACATAAACTTCCATCTCAAAGTGTACCATGTCATGGAAGAGCGTGATCATGGCCCTTTGGTAGGTTGCCCCAGCATTCTTGAGTCCAAAGGGCATGACTCGATAGCAGAAGCCAAGGTGTAGTTCAACTTTTCCCGATCTTCTTCATCAAGCTAAATTGGGTTGTATCCTGAGAATCCATCCATGAAGGAGAACATTTCATGGCCCGCGACGTTGTCGACCAGAATGTCGATGTGTGGCAATGGAAAATCATCCTTGTCAACTGCCCTTGATAAATCGATCAAGCTATTTTATACTCAAAATCTATATCTTTAAAGGCCCTTCTTTCTTGTAATTTAAAGAACAATAGCGCTCATAGGGAGAGAATTCTTTCTATCCATCCTGATCGGATGATTGCCATAGGTCAATAAGGTCGGGAATAATAACGTGAATGGCAAATTGGTAAAATAGAAACATAATCCATCTCAAATGAACAAGAATGAAAAAATCTCCTGGGAGACGAATTCAACTCTCCTATGACTTCAAGCCGAAAGGGAAGCCCTTAGAAAATGATAATGAAATGCCTGCCTTTCTAATGAGATGTGATCTGTCTAGGGCTAGCTGAACTAAGCCTCATCTGAGGAGGAAAGATTTGCTGCTTTATTACTTCTTCTTCGCTACGCCCCTTGCTTTCCCACCTTAAGTTAAGGCCTTTTGAACTTGAGAGATGCGATTTGAAAGAAGAGAAGAGGTTCTATCAGTTAATCACCATCCCTTCCTCTAATGAATCAGATCCCATCTGCTAACTAGAACTCAACTCCGAGGGAAGTCAGAGCAATTGCTTTTTTATACTATGCCTTGAGCCTGAAACTCTTCCTTCTAGTCGACAACATTCAAGCTGCTTTTTTACTTTTCTTTTGAAAGACAAATTCGCCACGTGAAAACTGCTGCCAGATGCGGATTCAATCAATAGTTACGCTTTCAAGCAGCAGATTCGCTAACGCTAACAAGAATCGTCAAAAGAGAAAGATCACTCAACTCCAGAGAAAGGGAACTTCGTAGGTTACGCCATTTCCTATTCCTATTGCCCGTAATCAACCTAAAGCACTAAGAGCGGGAGACGCGACATCTCTGTCATTCAAAGAAGACCAACTCGATTAAACAAAGAGAACACTTTGAATGTCATAAGATCAATTCGATTAAGCCGGACTTCTCCTATCCTGTTCTATCTATTCCTTCCTCTTAGCTGCGTGAACTCTTATGATCTTTCTAGTTAGAGAGAGAGATCAGTCCTTTAACGCAATCAATTACAACTATTAAGATGATAGTACCAAACCCTCACCTGATTCAACAAGGGGGAGTTTCCCACCAAGTTAGATTCCTTCTTGATCAGTTTTATTGACATAAAGATGCTTTCTCACTCTAGCTTAGGGATAAGAACTGGCTTTCCATTTCTGTCAATCGAGGTTCTTTTCTCCGTTCACTAAACAAGGGCGGTCGTTCCACTCTTAAATAAGCACTACTGTTAGCGAAGCTAGCTTTAGGATAATGAGTCGATAGACTTGTTTAGTAATGAGATAGAGTGTTCTGTCAATAAGCTAGTTTTCACAGCTTGGATTCCATCAATAGGAACTATAGGGCAAGGCATAGGTTCTTGCTTACCTGGATTGGCTGCTCATCTTTCTTTCCAGGGATCTTTCTCTCTATCTGGAAATCTTCCTTTCTGCTTTCAAGATCAAGATCTGGAGTTGGCATCAAGTCTTTCCCGTGCTCGTTTCACTGAACGAAGGCACCAGGCTTTATAGTTCCTTTATTGTTGACGCTTAAAGCGGATTGAGAAGCGGAATGCTACTGGAAAACTAAGATAATGCACTGCTACCAATTCACTCAACACTGGGATCCATACCATCTATGACTCCGTTTCCCTGTGGAATCCTGCCTGGCCGATAAGCTAGCGGAGCTTGACTTTCTTTAATTTCTAGAAGCTAAAAAGCGCTAATTATGTAAACAGAGAAAGGGAAGCGTCACTCAATTCCATCTTGGAAGCTCATCCCGAGTTATTCAGTCTGTCCGGTTTCCCTCTTTCCTTCCCAGATGTGTTTGGCTTAGACTCACTTACCGGAGAAGGAAGGAACTGTCAACCAAGCAAGGAAAGGAATCAGTCTACCGGGCAGTTAGTCTCATTCCAGTCAAGCAAGTTCCACTCTTCGAGTTCAAACCTTCAAAACCCAAGCAAAGATTGTCATAGGAATCCGGACTTGCCAATGGTGTTGAAGTTCCTTCTTTCCACTGGCCAGTACGGAAAGGAAGAAGAAATATTAGGAACTGGCAGATTGGACTTTCTCTTTTGGCCCTGCTTGCCACCACTCCGAAAGCCTGATTCGGAGCTCTCTAAAGAATTTCGAAGTCAGTTAGGGGTCTAGCTCAGCTCTAAGGTTTGAGTATACCTAGCTGGGTTTAGAAACCAAGTTCAGACTGATGGTTTGATAATCTTTCCAGGATTACGCGGCATTTCTTAAAATCACATGACAAAACGCACCAGAAGGACTGCTACTATTCTACTTATGTAACCCCCTCTTCTTGCAAGAGCCTGGTCTTTCCACTTCTGGTTAGAACTGGTATGTCCCCCCACCAAAGAGAGAACCCAAAAAAGAAGCAGGTTAGCGTAAGAAAGAAGATAGTACGGTAGAGTACATAACATAATAGCATCTGCCAACGTCAAATCCGTGAAGTCAACCTCGTTACATATGCAAATCCTAGCTTTCGAACGCATTCTCTCTCAAATAGGCAAAGTCATTGGATTCTTGTTAGCAGTCATAGCTTTGCTTTTTTTTCCACGGCCCACCATGACAAATCATCTTCTGCTCCTTCACTTGTCTTTTCGCGTGTAGTTGATCAGTTAACAGCCGACCGCAATTTAATATATTTTTAGGCACTGAGAGATGGGCTGAAGACGGAGACCGAACTCAATCTCGGACTGATGAAAGGGTGAATGGCTGAGATGCAAGATCAGTTTCAAGAGGTCCAGCTAATCCCATGGGGAAGGAAAAACTGAACCAACCAGGATTCTGACTTGGCTGCCTACGTACCCTTCTGCGTTTCGGGATCAAGTCAAACTTCTATTCTTTTCGCTTAAGCTCCCACGTTTGGGAATGTTAGTTATCGCCATCATTCTGGCCATATTTTTCTACGATAGCTCGAATTTAACTTCGGATTGACAATTTGCCCTCAGCCTCATCCTCGGCATTCTTACAAGAATTTATATTTATTTTAGGGCCAATTTTGGAGATTGGTTTTTAATTCGGGTCCACTACCGTTGTTTTCTTCCCGTGCCTGGGGCCCACTATCGTTGTTTTCTTCCCGTGCCTTTTGGCTGCCAATTCGACTGATCAGCAGCTCTACCATTTCTGTTGGGGAAGGGAGGCCCTCTATGTTGATCCCAGGATATCTTCGTGCTTCATTCAGAAGCAGGGGCTCTAGCAGGTCGGCTAAAGCCTGCTTTTGCTTTTTGACTTCCAAGAGTACTTTTTCATTCATATCAATTACTGCCTGTTCGGCTGTCGACACATTCAGATCAAAAGAAGGCTGCTTTGAAGAACGAATATAAAGAAATTTTGGCACTTCGATCGTTCCCTACGTATAGACGGAGTCGTCCATGAAAGAGAAAGCCCATTCGCCACATTGAGCCAACATCAGAAATGAAAGAGGTCCCTGACTTGACTTTTATATTGGGCCCCAACCGAGCCGACTAAAGATCCAGCGGAGGCCCTTACGGAAAAGGGCAAGCACCATATCCGAATCGACGACGTCGAAAAGCGGCAACACAAAAAACGACAGAGCGACAAAGAAAAATACTCTAGAAATTTGAACCAAAAAATGAGACGAAGGCGATAAGATTTTGAAACTTTTACGTATCTGTTGAAGGACGATCATTGGACTGTATTTCATGGTAGATTGATTTCTTTTTTATTGGTGAGCAATAAGCAGCAGCTTCCCCCGGTGTTCGTGGTATCCCTATAGAATCAGTCGTAGTATCATATAAGATGATACCTACGGGCGTAGTACCAACTATT
>NW_027432928.1:0-3561 GCF_044706935.1 Curcuma longa
TAGCTTCAATAGTCGGCATATCATAACTCTATCCTTACTTGACTCTTAATAACTCACAGAATTTGTTACGCAGATGTTGAGTGAGAAATATGAATTATTGTTGGCATCCTTTCCGGTTTTAGAGTAGATTCAGTTCTTGTTGGCTACGCATAAGCAATGACTTATTTAGTTTCTGGTTTTAGAGTAGATTCCGTTTTTGTTGGCATCCTTTCTGAGAGTGGATTCAGTTCTTGTTAGCATGAACTATCCTTATGAATAAGAGTGGGTCTCCCGAATCTGAGTTGGTCTCCGGCACTCTTAACATTTATGAGGGGGTGTCGGGACAAGAAGTGTATATAATAAAGCTGGTTCCCATTCACACCTATTATTCAGCTCCAGTTCATGGAAAGAAAGCTCTATCAGACAAGTATGAGGAAGAAAGAAAGCTCTATCAGACAAGTATGAGGAATGAGAGTGTCATTCACGTCGCCTCAGTTTGCCCTCGAATCTATCCATTGCTTCGGGTTTACCGCGTACTCAAATTCAAACCAAATTGTTTCACTTCTGCTCTACTTGCACTTTGAATATTCATTCCTGGTGCTAGCTTGGGCTGATCTTTCTACGTTTATAATATTCACGACTGCGACGTGCTCTTACGCGTACACAATAACTGTATCGTACTTCTTTCTTTTCACGCATACTTCTTTCTTTTCACAATAACTGTATCGTACTTCTTCTTCTTCTACTTATATTATAAAGGTGTAATGATCCGGGCCCGGGAGCCCAGCCAAAGTGAATAAATCAAAAAAGTAATGAAGATTATGAGCGAGAGGCACGCCCACAGAGAGCGGTAAGGTGAACATGGGAAAGAAGAAGACAGTGACGATATGGCTTCTTGAAGCGACCGGATCTTCTTCCGAATATCACTTTATAAAAGGATGTTGGACTCTTGCCTTTCCTCGTGTTTAACTAATATGGGGCTAATGTGAATGTACCTCGCTCGTGAAAGTAGAGCTTGGGTGCCCGGCACAATTAAGTTCATTGAGATTGATATAGCGCAGGCGTCCTAGCCTTTTTCCGATCGGATTATCTTATTGAAGGTCGCTCTAGCTTTCAATTAAACTAGAAGCCCTTCTCTTCTTCTCGTCGACCGGCCGATCTTATCTTGAGTTCCTGAAGGGAGAGACTTTCTTCTAACCTTCCACACTCTATTTCTATAGAGTAGCGAGCCGATCACAAGGTAGTCCATGTCAATCGCAGTCTTCAGCGTATACGATGTTTATTCTCGAAAGCTATATCATTCTGTTTCACTTTTAACTAGGCTCCATAAAGAATCCGTTTTAGTCCATTATGACGGCAAAAGCCGAACTCAACCTAATCACTATGGCTTCTTTGCCAATCACGATAAGCGGGATTTTCTCTCCCATAATAAGAACCTTCCAGTGTTGTGACCTGCTTGCTCGCTAAAACTAAACCTTACCTATCCGTGGGCCTAGCGATCTCTTTCAAGAAGAAGATGGCTCGAGCGGTGCTCGACTTATTCCACCTTCTAACCTCTCTTAGCAAAGACCTTTATTCACTCTCCCCTTACGTCTACAATCTCCCTTAAGGAACTTATATTATATACAGGCCCTCCATACCTATATTCTTACGTCGGCCCTCAGCATCTTACAGTATATAGTGAAAAGATGGCATGCGCCATTCACTCTAATCCCAGCCTTCAAATTACTAAATTCAGGGCGCCCCTCTCAGTCGCCCCTCTCCGGTCGAGCCTCTCCGGGTCCTATCGGGTCTACAATCTCCCTTATGGTCGCTGCCTCGAAGTAGTCGGCCCTATCGGTTCTACAAATCGTACTTAATTACGGCGCTGCCTATATACCCTTATAGTCGGCCCTCTCCTTACCCCTCTTTATAGTAATGGCGAGTCCTATCCTTACGTCGTAAATCTTCCCTAAATATAGGTATTGCGATCCCTCCTTTACGTCGGCCCTCACTCTTATACTTTGGATAACGTAGAGAAGAGGGACAAAAAGTGCGAGCCCTTCTTTTAGTAATTTTGCGAGAGGGACTCCCGCCATATAGTAATACCTCGACTCTTGCTGCAAAGCTAAGTGTACGAGTTCATTGGAAAGAGTGAAAAGAGATGCCACTCGATACGATAAAGGAGAATAAGAATCATAAAAATTTGTGTATTTTCGTACCATAGCCATTCACGACGTAGGTATGCAAGTCCTAAAAGATAAGAGACTGTTGGGGATAGGTACTTTGGGAAAATACGCTACGGGGACTCATTCCTTTATATAAGAAGCAAATGCCCTGTAGTCTGTGGTGTGCCCATACGAGTGTTAAAGATCGGTTAAGGAATTTGTCATTTTCATCCGGATAAAGTCTCAACTGCAAATGCTAAGGAGAGAGATTCAGATAGAGTCCCAGTTACGTCAGTAGAAGCTTTTCTTTCTGCTTTAGTTTACCTCAAGAGGGAGGGAAAAGAGCTCACAGCAGCGGGATATGAACGACCAACGTACGAGGGTAGAAGTTCCGTGACTCGACCGGAGGGTTCAATATTCGTTCTAGGGCATTCCAAGATCAAGATTCAGTCTGTCATCGTACGGGGAAAGCTATATAAATCAGTACAAAACCCATATACATGTCCGTCCCACCTTTAGGGTAAAAAACCATATACATGTCCGTCCCACCTTTAGGGTAAAAAACCGACCCTTTTCTCACTTTATGACTCTTATAGGACCTATGATGCTCTCCGTATAGTTGTGGTACGGAAAGCTCATAAAACCATATATAGTCATAGTGCCATCTTACCCGCTTCGCCCTATGCCTTCCCTAATGACTTTCCTGTTGATGCAAGTAACTGAACTGCCGAAAGCCCCTTACCTCTGATTTGACCCAAAATGGAGAGAGTTTGCCCTAATATAGTAGTCAATTCCAGTCAGAATTTCTTTTTCCAGTTTACAGAGGTCGACTCTTTCGAAGATAAAACCATATTTGTTCACCGTGGCCTCTATCTCTACTATAAGGCATTCTCGTAAAGGTAATGTAGACATGAGAAAAAACAAAATTTGGACAAATAAAAATTTTAACTGAAAGAAATAGGGCTCGCTCCGCTTATTTATTTGATATTCTTTCTTTCAGAACCTCATGGATCATGAGCTTTTAGATGCTAAAGTTCTTCTGGAATTTGCCGAGGATTATATGTATAGTTATAGTAGAGGTAGTGCCATGACATATATTTATTCGTCTTTTATCATATCTCCATGATCTTCATGTCTCGAGTTTTCTTTTGCAGATATGGACCCTCGGCCAAGAATGGCTTCTCCCCCACTGATTACCGGGTCGTGGCTGTTGAATCAATATAACCGGCGACAAGGAGTTTTAAATGGCTCTACTCCCGGGGGAGCAGCTGACCCTATTCCGGTCCCGGCTTCTCCTTCTCCCGCTCCTCCACCGGACAATGCCGATGTTCCGGGGGAGACCGTGGCCATGGAAACTGACCAATCCAAACGTAAGTCCAATGGCTCTTCCCGACGCCCCAGTCCCTCTAAACGATCCTCAAGGGGTCGCAGCCTT
>NW_027432929.1:0-5109 GCF_044706935.1 Curcuma longa
GGAGAATGAAGTGGATGGAGTTTCTGCTCTTGTTGCTCTACGTCTTTATATCACTATTCCGTCCAAGGAGAAACCTCCTTATATAGGGGCTTCAATCCTTAATTATATTAAATGGTCGAGTGATGACTATCTATTACCGCTAGCCGTTCGGGTCGTAACGCCAACAACCAACCATTAATTATTGGTCATTTCATTTGGACGGTTATGGATTCTCTATTAATTATCGACAGTTTTAGATTAGTAATTAAAGTGTTCATTATGCACTTGAGCAAGTAGCAAAATAGATTTGGATGAAAAAACGTAAATTGATCTACTTGGGCAAATCTTGCCTCATCGATTTGATATTTGATGCATGCAGGTTGTGGTCACACACGAATCACTTGGGTTTAGTGTAATCCGAGTCCTGAATTTACACCCCTTACAGGCACAAACACCGTATAAATTCACAACCTCATAGTTGCAGTGCACACAAACAAGTCATAAATTTCCCAATGTGGAACTAATAACTCATTCACAATGGAGTTTTTTCCATCTATCATTTTTTTATTCATATTTTTCTGACATATACATCTTATATTAGATCATTCAAGCCTTGTGCATGCGATTTATGTGATAATGTAATTAAATACTGAATTTTTTTGACTCCATATAATCATATACATATAGTTGATGCATTGTATGTTTGCAATTAAAAATTAAAAATTCTGGGTGCATCGTATGTTTGCACTCCTATCCTCTCACAAATCCTTCAAATCTGTAATAAGAGGTTATAAGTAGATGTCGATATTATTTCTTGGAGCAGATGAGCTAGATATTAATGACAATATAAAGTATAGTTGTTTCATACACATCTATGGTGGAAGATTGTATGAGATTAAAATGATTAGCAACGTACTATATGCCACACTCATATTTTTGAATGAATTAAATTCATCTGATGCTAAACCAAGTTTATGTTCCTTGGATCCTTTGCAAATTTTAGGAGTATGAATGATCAAATATTTGCAAAGCTGGAGAGTCAACTAGATGTCGAATGTAACCATCCTTTGAGCGAGATTTAGCATATCATCTCATTGGGATGCTATTTGGATGACATGAACAAATATTGTAATCTACATTTATCATAAAAGCTTATGTGCAATTTTTCTCTTTTCACTGGTAAAATCATTTTCAAATATTTTTCATCTGGACTCACTACATATTTCACATTGAATTCTTTCTTTGTCCAACCTCCAATACAAAATGCAATCATTAGGACAAACTTCAATCTTTTCATAACCAAATCCTATTTGCTTCATCAATTTCTTTGCTTAGGCAAATCATCCATTGCATTAGGAAATGTTTCTCTCAACAAATTTAAAAGCATATAAAAAATCTTATTGTTAATTTTTCCTAGACACTTTTAGTGAAGCAAACGAATCATGAATGCAAATTTTAAGAATTTCTTGCATACTGGATATAATTCTTTTTGTGAATCATCAATCAATTTATAGAATTTCTCATTTTTAAATTCTTATGTGCTAATTAAACTATCCTTGTACTCTAGGATGTCAAATGTCTCATAAACTAAACCATGTATATCATTTGCATCCTTTTGAGATGGAACAGAAGTAGAATTTGTAGATGCACTATATGTTTTCTCTCCATGAGCTACCCAGTGAGTATAACTTTTGATAAATCCATCAATCGTCAAATGATCATAAGCAACCTCTCTTGAAACAAATATACCAATCTTACACCGTACACAAGGAAATAAAATTGTTCCATTTATGTTTGCATTAGAACATACAAAATGTAAGAAACTTTCAACTCCATTTCTATAATCCTCTATTTGTCTCGGTAAAAACATTCAACTCTTATCCATAATGATTCTACGAAAAGCACTTATTAAAATAAATTTAATATTAAGATAGATTGTTAAATTTTAAAATGCATGTATACTAAATTTAACACTCATAAACAAAGAACTATGCCACAAAGTGAAATTCAAGTAATAAAGAAGTGTGTCACAAGGGTGAACCTAAATGAATCCATGCTTACAAGGTAAAATGAAATGGATGTCTATCATCTATAAGGTCATAACTTCAATCAAGAACAAAGAGTTAATGTAATGTCTAGTTGATTTTTGAACATAAAGTACTTGTTAGTTATTCTAAGATTAACGACTAGTTATAACTTCTAAATAAGAGGTTCGCGTCGTCAATTAGCTTGTTGTCCATAATAGTAGTATAGAGCTTCCTATTTATCACAGTTATGTGCCAGAATATCCAAGAAGTTACGTAGACTTCATATTTATCAAATCTGTAATAAGATCTTGATTTTAACACTCTCAATTAATCCATGCCACTTCAAGGATAGATATCAAAAGTCTAACACTATTTCTACTAACATACAAATACTTCAATGTTCAGTAATTCTAGTTATAACCTATTTAAGCATTGTCTACTTATCTGTCAATTGGTGGCAGGGGAAGAGACTCAACGCTCAAAAGGGGTTGATGAATTCAATAATAATAGTAAATTAAAAGAGAATCGCGAGCGCCATGCCAATTATCTAGATAGGCAAAAAATGAAATCACCCTAGACAGTATAATAATTAATGAAAAACAAATAGGGCAGAGGAAAAATTCCTTTATGAGATTAAAGAGCGAAGAACAATTTATATTCCAATCAATCGGTCAAGCAAACATATAATCTTAAGCAACACAAAAAAATGATCAAGAAATCCAAGGGAGATATTCCTAATATTAGAAGGGTTGTCAAATGAGGTCTAGAACGACAGGGAAAAGAAGGAAAGGATGTGCGATGGAGGTACAGCTGCGGGGAAAGGAGATTATGTGCTGTTGCCAAAGAAAAGAAAGGAGATTAGGCCGCTACAGGGAAAGGAGATGGGTAGGCATCGGGGATGCGCGAGTGAGCTTGGGTGAGAGGAGTAGCAGAGGCTAGATAGACTTATTCAAATAACCCACCGTTCAAATTGATAGGAACGTATGTCCTATTTTGTGAAAAATTGAAAGAAAAAAAAAGAACGGGGATAAACGATCACTTCAAAGGGATTGACTTCCAATAATCAATAGAATTGATTAATCCAAAGATTTGTTTTATTGCTTGTTTTCAAAAGATTACATAATGACTTTATATATAATCCTACGACAATACTAAATCAATATAAAAAATATTAATAAATCTAATAACATATTCAAAGGATAATTATTAATAAATCTAATAACCTTATCTAGATTAATAAAAAAAAATCTACTAGCATATTCTAAAAGATAATATTTTAAAGGGGTTATTTGAATAAGTCTATCTAGAGATCGTATCAAATGAGTAGAGAATCGTGGATCACGCAATGGTTAGAAATCGATACAGTAAAAGAAACGGCGAATGAGAAAAATTATTAGGTTGTTATAAAATATAATTGCATTTGTATAATTTGTCATGATAGGAGATCTAAGATGACATTTTATTTTTAAAAATAACCCATTTTAATAAGTGTAATTAAAGCTTATTTATAATGACATTTTAAATTAAATATCATTAAGAAAGTGTTGTGATAGACCATATTTCTAGTAATGTACAAAACATATAAACATACAACTTGCTTAAAGTTTACTTCTCCAAGTCTTCTGACTATCTAGGGTTAACTACCCTAGGTTTTTCCCTTTGTTAAGTATCCAGTTACTCTTAATTTGCTTAGGTTTTTTCCTTGCCAAATATCCAATTATCCTTGATCTGCTTGGACTTTCCCTTACCAAGCATTTAGTCCCCTTGATCTGTTTGGAATTTTTCCCGTGCCAGATATTCAATCAATCTTGACATGTCTAGATCACTTTCCTTTGCCTAACATTTGGTTCTCTCAACCTATTAGGGCTTTCCATTTACTACACATCCGGTCACTCTTGATCTATCTAAATTTTCCACTCGTCTAGGTCAACCCTAACATGTTAGGACTTCTCACTTGCATATGTTAACTTTGATTTGTCAGGACTTCTCACCAAACTATTAAACATCTAATCATCCTTGACATGTTTGGACTTCTCACCAACTTAGTCAATCTTAACCTAACTCCATTAAATATATTGCTCAAATAAATATCAAAATCTTGGAGGTTGTTTGCACTAATACTTTTTTTATTAGAATCATCAAGGGATGCCCTTTTTACATGTATTATCAAAAGGATGCCTCATCCCACCTCTGCACATTTTACTTTTCAAAATTATCCTAATTTTTTACGTTGTTATAATAGACTATGGGTTCATAGTTATTATGCAATTAAAACAACTATGATTCCGCAGCTGCTACAATTATAGTAGTTATGATCCTGTAGCAACTACAACTTAATACTGACTAGTATTGATAAGAAATAAACTATCTATATTATAGTAACTATGATTCACAGCTGGTATAATATAATATTGACCTGTATTGACTAATGTTGATCAGTGTTGACTAGAGATGAAATATTTATATTATAAGAGCTATGAACTGTACTGTAACACAGTTGTTATAATAAGTGTTGTTATAACATAATATTGACTAGTGTTGATTAGAGATGAAGTGTCCATATTATAGTAATTATAAACTATAGCTAGTATAACATAATTTATTAGTATTGATTAGAATTAAAGTGTTTATATTATAATAACTATGAATTATAGCTGTTACAATTATTGTGTCGATCAAAGTTGAAATATCTTAGTAACTATAAACCCGTAACTACTATAACAATATTAAAAATAAAAAATAATTTTAAAAATAAAAATATATTGGCATGAGATGAGATATCCTTTTGATAATAAATCAAAAAGAGACATTTCTTTGACTAATTCAATAAAAAATATCCTTTTGACTTTTGCTTACTTCAGCGTGGACAGAAAAAAAAAGTCCAATGTGTGAGGAACTTGCTGAGCAAGTAGCCAAGTTTCTTGCTTGACTTGGCCTCCTTCTGGAGCTCTCAAGTAGAATACTTAAACTTTGACCTGAAATGGACTTGAGAGTTAGTTAATTACTTTGGGAAGAAGAATAGTTAGGGTTAAGTTAACAGAATGGTGGTGGTGTTGAGGTATAGGAATATTACTCATGAAGTAGGAAGGAAGGTGATGTGTTT
>NW_027432930.1:0-8914 GCF_044706935.1 Curcuma longa
CAAGTTTGGCGTGCCTTTTAGAATTGGTGCACTATAAACTATTATGATTGAAGCACTAGGAGCCTCTATTTTTTGCAATTCTTCCAATTATTGAGATCAAATGCTCTCTTTTGGCTTTATTATAACAATCGTTTATACACGTTTTGACATTTAATAAGTCAAAAAGCTAGTGAAAGAAAGGAAAAAATCGACAATGAAGGCAGAGCAATAGAGAAAATCTATCTCTAAAAGCTGGTAAAGAAATCCTAGTATGAAGGATGGTAGAAGAAATTTAGCTATGAAGCCAGACATATGAAAAAATCAACAATAAAGGTCGAGCAATAGGGACTATAAGGATTGTAAAAGGAATCCAACTACGAAGACCAATAAAAGGAAAAAAAGCATCAAGGAAGGCTGAGTAAAAAGTAAAATTCTAACTATAAAGGTTGGTAAAAGCAATTTGGCTATGAACGACTGATGGCCGATAGGAATCCAAATGAAGGCTGATTTAGCGATTTGATTGAAGGCATTAGAAGGAAAAAGAAAAAATTAGAATAGAATAGAGTAAAAAAAACAAGCCTATAATTGACGTGAATAAAAAGAAGGTTATAAAAGATAAGGATGGTGGGGAGAGAAAAAAAAAAGATTATGATTGTTATTGTGTCTGAATTGAAAATTATATTAAATCAAAAGTAATCCTTTTTATAGATTAATAACACAACTTATTCTTTATAAATTAATAAACTTTATTAATAAAACCCCTAAAAACAACTTTTCTAAAGAGTCTTATCAAAAAAACTAAACATATTTTTATGAAAACTTTCATATTTTCCCACAATATATCCAATACTAGCAATAATACTAGTGCCCCATATAATGGAATAAAGAAGACCGTAAAGGAGATGTTCTTTCATGAGCATTAGAAGGAGAGCACTACTCTACTCGCTTGCAATACCCACCTAAGATGTGAGGAAAAACACCTCATAATGCATTCGAATGGAGAAGTGAGGTAGGAGTGTGCTCCTCCTCTACTTGCATGTGCTATCCGCCTGGGATGAGTGATTTCCTCTACCGCCAATTTATGAAGGGGGAATGGTTAGAACACACTAGAAGAAGAGTGGAGCTCATGGAAGAAATGATCACTTTTAGGAGAGGTCGGTCTCACCATGCGAAGGAGAGAACTCAATTTCACTATCAAGAGAAGAAGAAAACACGAGATTGAGAACGAGGAAGAGGGAGCTCACTAGGTTAGATAAGAGAAACCCAACAAAACATTAATTGTTCCACGAAAATGAACCAGAACATCATGGTGCACTTGGTTCTGCCAAAACACTACCCAAATTTAGTCAAAACCAGACCAATTTGAGTTTGGTGTATCTTACTTCCTAATTCCTCCTTAATAGATCCTTACTTCATCAATAAAGCTAATTAGAGCCCTAAATGACTTCATATTGACAAAGAAATAAAAGAAAATTTCTGAAATATTGAATTACAATATATAGACATGAAGAATTATCAAATCCCTTAATCCTAGGTCTAATATAGGAAGACCTACAACAATAATTACAGCAAGAATATATACAATCATAATGAAAATCTTAGAGAGGTAATCAAGGGATATACAACTATAACAAAACTAAATAAGAAAAGAAGAATATATTGACATCTCCCTTCATATTGAAGCAATACGGGTAAGTCTATCAACATCAATTTGCTATTGAGAAACTTGTGTCGAGATCAATTAGTAGGAAGATTAGGAAAAGTGATGACACCTCGAATGAAGGTCTACTAATGGAATGACAATCTACCACTATGTACTTTGTGCGTTCTTGGATTTGCAACTATTTGAATGACACTAGTATTATCACCATTAAGTGGAGTGGGATTTGGTAGAGGAAATCCAAGTTCGGAAAGAAGACCACGTAACCATACAATTTCAGAACAAGCTACAGATATGGATGTATACTCAGCCTCTGTGGAAGAATTAGAGACACAATCCTGCTTCTTACACTTCTAAGAAATCAAGGCATCTCTAAGAAAAATGCACCAGCCTGTTGTAGACTTCCTAGTATCCGAGCAACCAACCCAATATCTGCATCACTATACAGTATTAAATGAAGAGTAGATTTTGTAGGAAAACACAACCCACGAGTAGATGACCCAATTAAGTATCGAATAATGGACGAACTGCAGTAAGATGAAAATGTCGAGGTGATTGCATAAATTTGCTAACTATATAGACAACATATGAGATATTAGGCCTTGTGATTGTTAGGTAGATAAGACTACCAACAAGTTGGCTATATAAAAAAGGATCAGGTAAAAGCTCGCCTTTATATTTTTGGTATTTCACATTCACCTCCATTGGTTTATCAACAACAGTAACATCCTTTAAACTAGTTAGCTCAATGAGATCTTGGATATATTTATGTTGATTTAAGAACAAACCATGATCTCGAGAGTGAACTTCTAGTCCCAAAAAATATGTGAGATATCTAAAATCTTTCATTTTAAATGTACTATGCAACATATTTCGAAGCTTAGTGATCAATCTATTGTCATTACCAGTGATGATAATATCATTAACATAGACTAAGAGAAAGACTATACTAGTGGTTGTCTTGTGAAAGAAAAGTGATGAATTATATTGACTTTGTGTGAAAGGAAGGTGAGAATAGTGTTGCGAAACTTCTCAAACTAGGCTCTAGGTGTCTGCTTCAACTCATATATAGAGCGTCTTAGCTTGCAAACTTCATGAGAAGCTGTCAGTGACATACTTGTTGGAAGTTTCATGTAAACTTCTTCCTTAAGATCCTCATTCAAGAAGACAATTTTTACATCTATCTGATGTAAAGGCCAAGATTTAGAGGATGCAGTAGCAAGAATGGTTTTCACTGTGGTTATCTTAGCAACTGGTGCGAATGTTTATTCATAGTTGAGGCTATATTCTTGTTTATTGCCAAGAACAACCAATCAAACTTTGTATCTATCTACCCATGATACTTGAGTTTCACAGTATCGACCCACTTACTACTAATGAGCTTAACATTTGGAGGACAAGAAAAAATGTCCCTAAGTATAATTTTCCTCAAGTGCTTGAAGTTCTGCTTCCATTGCTTGTTGCCAACACTCATGTTCCATCGCTTGTTTATGATAAGTGGGAATGAAGATGGAAGACAAAGTAGTAGATATAGCCACAGGGGTTGAAAAATCATACCTTTCAGGAGGTTTGTGAGGTCTAAAGCTTCTTCGAGGAGGTGGATCATTGGAAACAGGATCAAATGCCGCAGGAAGATGTAGAGGAACCTCAGTGAGACCAGTAGGAGGATTACATACAGGAGGAGTGCATCTACGATAAACATAACCAGGTTTAAACCTTGGAACTGGTGTTGGTGACTCAAGAAAATGTGGTAAAGCAGATAGAGAAGGGAATTCTGAGGTCTGTGGTGTGCTAAAGAAAGGATGATTTAAAAAAATTGACATTCCTTGAGACGCGAGTTCAACGGACTTGAGGATCATAGCAAAGAAATCCTTTTCGGGTTCCAGCATATCCTAAGGAAGCACACTTGATAGATTGGGCAGGAAGTTTATTTCTTTCATGTGCAGGAAGGTCAACAAAACAAACACATCCAAAAATATGAAGACTGGGATAATTTGGTGCATGCCTAAGCAAACGAAAGTAGGGAGAATCATTGTTCAAGTTGGGAGATGATAATCTATTAATCAAGTAAACAACAGTAGACAAAGCTTCACATACAAAATGAGAAGAAATACAAGATTCAATTAGAAGAGTGCAAACAACATCAAGAAGATGATGATTCTTTTTTTCAGCCACACTGTTTTGTTGTGAAGTGAAAAGACAAGAACATTATGATATGATCCCATGACCTTGAAGAAAAAATTGAAATTCATTCGATATATATTCACCATCCGAATTAGATTGCAAGATTTTGATTTTGGTAGAAAATTGTATTTCAACTAAAGCATGAAACACTTTAAACATGGAAAAAATCTCACGTTTAGATCGAAGAAAATATACGCAAGTAAAGCGAGTGAAATCATCGATAAATGTAACAAAGTATTTATAATGTTCATGAGAGATTACAGGGGCAATACCTATCCATTAGTATGTACGAGTTCAAAAGGTTTGGTGGTGTAGTTTTTATGCAATGGAAAAGGAAGTATTTTGCTTTTACCAAGTTTGCAAGAAGGACAATCAACAATATCATTATTAGAAGCAGTTGAATTTTTATTTTCAAGTAAACCATATTTAAGCAAGACTCAAAAAAGTACATGAGAATTAGGGTGTCCTAAACATCTATGCCACACTTGATTATCACATTGAACAACATTACAAGCATCATAATTTGACACTGGAGAGGGAGATAGAAACAAAGGAAAGAGACACCCCACTTTAGGTCCCTTCGCGATTATCTTCCCGAACACTTGATTCTGCACAAGACAATCAGAATTTGAAAATTGAACATTACAATTTGTCAACTAATTGATTGACAACTATAAGATTAGTGGACATCTTAGGAGACACAAAAATAGTATTTAAAGAGGTTGAAGTATCACCAACAACTGTGATAGGTAAGGAATTACCATCAGCAGTATGAATGTGAAGATCTTTATATATTTTTTTAACATTATCTAAAGGTAAGGCAGTGTTGGTCATGTGATTGGAAGCACTAGAATCAAAATACCAAGGTTTAGGATTAGAATTTTTATTATCTGAAAGGCTTAAAGCAAAAAGGTAGAAACTATCATTTGTTGGACCATTTTAGGAGTAATAGAACATTGACCAGGACTAGGCGCATTTGAGGAACCAACTGATACATTATAGGTAGTTTCAGATTTCTGTGGAGGCCGAGTGGAATAATCTTTGATCATATGAGCTGGTTTCTTACAATAATTGTAGATTTTTTTAGTAGAATTAGTGACAATGTACCCGAATTCTTTGCAACTGTAGCACTGGACATTAGTCATGTCTTTGTCACCGTTAAACCTCCCTTGAGTAGCGTAGGCAATAGGAATTGAAATAGAATGTCGAGCTTTTTGTTCCAAGACAGCCTGTGTAATGAGGCGTTGTTCATCCTTGAGAAGCTCTCCTATACAAATATCTAATAAAGGAACTGGTTCTCTATTCATCAGGTTGGACTTGATTGCTTCAAACTCCCTCCTTAACTTCATTAAAAATTGGTCACACTTGCTAGTCTCATGCACACTTTGGATAGCAATGATGAGTCCTTCTGGAGGTTCATTTGCATACACAATATTGGTCTACTCAGCCCAAAGATTTTCAAAGGAAGAATAAAACTCTTGATTGACATACTCCCTTGACTGAGCTGACCCAACTCGAGTTCCAATTGAAACCTTCATGCTGTGTTGCTTTGGTTGTAAATTTTCTTCAAGTAATCCCATATTTCTCTAGTGGTCGTATAAGGCTTGAGATTGAGAAGTATGGAGGGTTCCACACTTCCAAGGATCTAAGACATAATCTGAGCATCCTTTACCTCCCATTTCACATATTTCTCCTTCTCCTTCTCCTTCTCGCTATTAGGTGCTGACCCTATAATTCCTTTCCCTTGACAAAGATCTGAAATTGGAATGTTCTTGCCATTAAATCGAACAAGGAAATATTCAGATCATTCGAAAGACATGATTCAACTAGAAACAAGTATTGAGAGATCGGGTCTAAAAAAACAGACTAGAAGAACACGACAAAGAACAAAACACTAAGATCTTGGAGCTAGATAAGGAACCAGACGCAAGATGCAATGATCTCAGAGTTTTGGCTAAAAGAGAATTTCTGAAATATTTTTTGTATCATTTCACTAAAAGAATTACAATATATAGACATCAAGAATTATCAAGTCCCTTAATCTTAGTCTAATATTGGAAAAAATACAACAATAATTACAGCGAGAATAAAATCCCTTAATCCTAGGGTCTAACATAGGAAGAAATACAACAATAATTACAGCAAGAATATATATAACAATAATGAAAATCTTAGAGAGGTAATCAAGGGATTTCAACTATAACAAAACTAAATAAGGAAAGAAGAATATATTGACACATGTTAATTTGGTTCAACCCTGATTAACCAATAAAACTGAAATAACTGACTTAATTTGGAATAATGTAAAATACAAGCTTGCCATTCCCCTTGACAAAATTTATTCCTTTGAATTTAATTATCTATGGCAAAAGATGAGAATATTTGTCTCATATATCATTTTCTTCCTCCCAAGTGACCTCATGATTTGAATGGTGTTGCCACTAGACCTTTAAATGTTGCTCACTCTCATTACACAAGTGACACTCCTTGTGATCTAGAATGCACACTAGAGATTCCTCCTAGAATTTACACTAGAGATCCCTCATAAGTCACATAAGTGTGAAGTGTCACCAATCTTTGCATATATTTTCACAACATAAGTACATGAATACATTATTCACTCTAAGAAAAAAGGCTATAAAGCTTGTCTATAGGTCATTGAACCAACCTTCTAAAAATCCAATGGTTCTTTAAATCTTGGAGCTAATTTCCCATTAGGCTAAATCTTCTAAAACCTTTAGTAGAGGAAACGCTAAGATAAACATAATTCTATTAGAGAACTCTAGCTCACTTGCTCGATCTATATAACTTTCTACCGACTCTAGGTAGTTAACAATATTTCCCTGATCACTCACACCTGCCTTGCATCACTTTGGATTTAGTACCTAATAGTTGAAACTCACCAACCTCGTCCTATTCCATTAGCATAGTTGGCAAAAACAACATATATCAATATAGATTGCCTATGTTGGATCAATCTCATCTATGACCTATCCATTTTTTAAGAAAATTAGTGTCTCACAAAGATTGAGGAGTTTATAAAAGTTAGCAATTGGCTAGAAATTAGTATGATTATTTGAAGAAATGGATGAAATCTATTAAAATTCGATCTACTTGAGAATGGAAATAGATGAAATAAATTTAAAATAGGTCAATTAAGATGACTTTAAAATAGGTCAATTAGTACTAACTTGAATTTTAGAGAATTTACACTAGGAGTGAATCTTCGTTACCTTCTTAAATTGCTTATCTTTACTAAACTTGAGATTCCCGACAAGATCGATGATCACCCATTGATCCTAAAACTTTACTATCATCCATCTCTTTTACTCACTATTGATTGAGTTTATTATAGTTGTGGATTGAGAGAGTAAAATCCTAAAACTACTCTTTATCTTAAAACAAATTCAAATTTAGTCAGGGACTCAATTTCTGTAATTATTAAATAATAATATTTACTAGAAATATAATTTATTTTAATTATCTATTAATTAACATGATATTATTTATATGTTGTATTTTTAAAAATTGAACAAGTAAGAACACATAATAGATTCTTTTTAAGATTTTAAAACACTTGTTATACAACAACAATAACCAAGTTTTTTTTTCACTAAGTGGGTTGGCTATATAGATCCTCTTATGCTATTGAGTTCGATCCTACTATATCCTCATTTATATTTAAATGAATTATCAAGTTTTCTTTTGTCTCTTGTCCTCGATTAATATACATATTTGTCATAGTCTTACATTATATAACTGGGGCATTGGCCGCTTAAGTATATGTCCATACTATCTTAAATTGGTTCTCGGAGTTTTCTTTTAATATGTGCAATCTTGACTTTCTCTTTAATGTTTTCATTTCTTATTTAGTCTATCGTTGTATGCCGATTTATCCATCTTAACATCCTCATCTATGTTCAGCTTTATATAACATAGTAGGTTTAAGTGTTAGTTTGTAAAAATTTCCTTTAAACTTTAGAGACATCTTACAATCACAAAGAACATCTGATGCCCTCTTCTATTCCAACTATTCTGCTTATATCCTATATAAAACACATCTATCAACCCCACCATCCTTTTAGAAAAATGATCCTAGATATTTAAAACTTTTAGTTATAGGTAATTCGTCATCTACTATCTTAAGAATTGTCTTGCTACGTCGACTACTATTATACTGAAACCATATATTGTCTTTAGTTTACTAAGCCTAAAACCTCCAACTTCCAATGTCTCTCTAAGATTCAAGCTTAATATTCACTTCTTCATGTGTCTCATTTACTAAAAAATATTATCTACAAAGACAACATGCACCATTTAGAAAATTATAACAAATTGATTATATCCAATGTGGATATTTGTGTGCAAGTTGAAGAAAATTTTAACAAATTAAAATAATTTCCGAGAGCTTAGTTTTAAAGTTTAGCTCAAGGTTTAAAATTTTGAGCTGTGTTGAAATTTCGATTTATGACGTGAATGATATAGCTTTGATACTGTATTGTGTCATGTCTAACATTTAAATATCATGCCGTACCGATCGACACAGACATAATTTATCATTTCGCTCGCCAACCGACACAACACTGACATGAGCGTGAGCTTCGTGGAGGCCTTAAGGTCTTGCGAGGCTCTGCGGCTGTGTGAGGTCTCGTGTGCGACCATACGACCACACGAGGCCTCGCGCGAGATCCTACAGTCGTGTGAGGCTTTGCGCGAGACCATGCCTCACCTGGAGGCCTTGGGCGAGACCTTGCAACTGTAGGAGGCCTTGTGTGAGACCTGCGGCATCTTGAGGCCTCCGTGCGAAGCCACTGCTATTTTTTCTTTGTCTTTTTAAATGCTAATTTCTTTTATTTTTTTATTTTTTTAGACTTTAATTTTTTCCCCTTTAATTCTTTATCCTTTCTCCTTTATTAATTTTTTTCTTATTCCTTTTCTGCCTAAACACATGGGAAAAGAATTTCTTAAGAATGCTGGTTCTTTTTCTTTTTTAATTTTTCTCTCCTTCACCTTTCACAACAAACACAAAGTTAAGAGTAAAAAAAAATTACTTTAAGGGAAAAACTATCTTTTTAAGGATTTTAAGAATAG